>NC_134897.1:46566461-46666461 GCF_041734735.1 Babylonia areolata
TCGTTGCTGTAATCAGTTCCTTGTTGTTGGCTTCTTTTGTTTGTTTGTTTGTTTGTTTTTTATCCGAGCAGAATTGTCAGAAAATGTCCGAAAGAAATGGGCTAGTTTCAAAAGATGGTGAATTTTCACATTGTGAAAGCGAAGTAATTACAGGAAAGACCTTTGTTTGCTGGAAGTGTGAGGAGGTGGAGAATGTATACAGTGTTTCCATTCTGTTTCAGTGTTCTGGTCTTTTCCATTCTGTGTCAGTGTTCTGGTCTTTTCCATTCTGTTTCAGTGTTTCTGGTCTTTTCCATTCTGTTTCAGTGTTTTGGTCTTTTCCATTCTGTTTCAGTGTTTCTGGTCTTTTCCATTCTGTTTCAGTGTTTCTGGTCTTTTCCATTCTGTTTCAGTGTTTCTGGTCTTTTCCATTCTGTTTCAGTGTTCTGGTCTTTTCCATTCTGTTTCAGTGTTCTGGTCTTTTCCATTCTGTTTCAGTGTTTCTGGTCTTTTCCATTCTGTTTCAGTGTTTCTGGTCTTTTCCATTCTGTTTCAGTGTTGGTCTTTTCCATTCTGTTTCAGTGTTTCTGGTCTTTTCCATTCTGTTTCAGTGTTTCTGGTTCTGTTCCAGTGTTTCTGGTCTTTTCCATTCTGTTTCAGTGTTTCTGGTTCTGTTCCAGTGTTTCTGGTCTTTTCCATTCTGTTTCAGTGTTTCTGGTTCTGTTCCAGTGTTTCTGGTCTTTTCCATTCTGTTTCAGTGTTTCTGGTTCTGTTTCAGTGTTTCTGGTCTTTTCCATTCTGTTTCAGTGTTTCTGGTTCTGTTCCAGTGTTTCTGGTCTTTTCCATTCTGTTTCAGTGTTTCTGGTCTATGTCGATGAAAGAAAATAGAGGGAAAAGGAGTGGGGGAGGTGGGGTATATAGAAAAGATAGAAATCTGTGTGTGTGTGTGTGTGTGTGTGTGTGTGTTTGTGTGTGTGTGAAATCAAATATTTTTTTTTTAATTTCAGGATGGTAATCTGAATAAACAACTGTTTTTGTTTGTTTTTTTTGTTTTTTTTTGTTTTTTTACATTAAGCCATCTGAAAACGATTAGATAAATGAAGGATAAAATAATTTTGATGAAAAAAAACAACTACAAAACACACACACACACACACACACACACACACACACACACACACACACACAAATATGAATACATATATGCCTGTGCAAGCATAGTGCGATAATGAAAATTGATATACAGTAGCATTTCAGTTTCTCTCTCACACACACACACACACGCACACACACACGCACACACACACAAACACACACACACGCACTTGCTGGAATTGACCACACCCATTTCATTTCGCAGACACAAATCGTGTGTGTGTGTGTGGGAGGGGGTGACGGGGGGACAAGGGGGGCGGTGTAATACATGCGTGCCTCTGTGTGTGTACTTGATTCAACTGGACTTCATTTCAGCATATAGCCATGCTACCCAAAAGGGATAATAAACAACAAGAACAAAAGGCACAAAGAAAACCAGTGACCATCCAACGAGACTCACGCACACACACAGGCAATATTTGGCAAGTGCAAGTGTCGCAATGGGAAAAGCATCTTGGTTTCAGAATCTTGTCCTGAATCTTTCCTTCTGAGTTCAGTTCCTGTGCGCTTCATTTCTTTGATCTCTCTCTCTCTCTCTCTGTGTGTGTGTGTGTGTGTGTGTGTGTGTGTGTGTGTGTGTGTGTGTGTGTGTGTGATTGTCTTTGTCTGATGCGTGCATGTGTGTGTGTGTGTGTGTGTGTGTGTGTGTGTGTGTGGGAAGGGGGCCGAGGAGCGTGCGAATATGTGTCTGTATGCATATACGCGCGCACGTGTAGGTATATGTGAAAATTATTTAAGTGATAAAAACCATTTTTCAATGCAAAATCTTTGGTATTTGTTCTCTGAGTTTTCCCTGTTTTTCTGTCAGCGTGATGATGGCACTGGGTAAAATATCTGAACATGCCTCAGTTGACAAAACTGAAGAGATTATTATATGGGAGAGAGACAGAGACAGAGAGAGTGGGGGACAGACAGAAAGAGAGACATGTGTGTATATGTGTTAGTGACTTGAAAATATTGAAATAACAAATAGTAAAGCGTGGTAACTCTCTCCATTCACAAGGTACACAACTTCAAGTCAGTGCTGCTTTCGCTACCAATTCAGCTAACACACAGGTAAATAAAAGGTACATTAGGAACAAACCCAGACACTTCCTCAAAAAACAGGAAGCGTCGGGCCTGTCCCTATACCGATCATTTGACATGTGCGTACAGTAGCGAAGACAGAAGAAATGTGCAAACACAGATTAGCTTTTATTCAAGACTGGCACAGCCTCTTTAATCCTGAACAAGCCACACAGAACACATGGACAATACAGAACAAACACATGGTTGCCTCGGTGGTTTTTCAACTGGAAATTAAAGATAATGAGGCCAGGAGATAAAATGATGAACAAATATTAAAGAGTGGTACCTCTCTCCATTCACAAGGTACACAACTTCCAGTCAGTGCTGTTTACACTACCGATTGTTATTGAACTAACAGTTTGAAAACAAACAAACGACATACCACGGACATAAACTTTTAAGAGAGAAGCATTTGGTGTCACAAAATTTTCATGTTCTCAATAAAACAATGAACAATCGAATTTTTGCCACGTCAGACAACAAAATACAATAGCAATAACAATTGTAAAAACAAAAACATATAACTAAAAAATATGAATTGCCTCTGTGGTTCAAAATATCTCTTCGTATTGTGTAGACGCCAGCAGTTCTGCGAAATGCTCTTTCTCGACATTTGTCTTTGTTCTGCATCCCTGAGTGCACTTGGGTAAACATGCCGACCTTTTTTCAAGTATAAAACCACATGGGCACATTTTTCATCACCCACCCTGAATTTGATACATCCAGTTATAACACTCTTGCAAAGAAAAATCAAACAGTCATCGCTAAAGCCACACACACACACACACACACACACACACACACACACACACACACACACACACACACACACACACACACACACACACACACACACACACACATACATACATACATATATATATTATCAGCTTCCGCAGTTCTTGATGTGACGGTTGGTTTTCTTCAGTGATAGAGGACTGTGTTTTGACTGCTGACACGACCTACACCAATATAGTTACACACACACACACACACACACACACACACACACACACACACACACACACATCCTGCAGGATTATTCCTCTAACCCAGAAAAAACCAACGTCGTTGTCAACCACTGTGGAATCAACCTGAAATCCAACGCCCCCGAGGACTTAGCAAATCATTTGTTTCCACACTGACAGAAGCTGCGCAGAAAAACCCGCATACACAGTTCGTCGTGAGCAAGATCATCCAGGTTAAAGAAAAAAGACCAGAAAGTAGAAGACAACTTTTCAATGCCATCACTGCTTCAGAACTGTATAATATAGCCAACATTTCAGTCGTTGAAAACAATAACCTACCAATAATATAGCCAACATTTCAGTCGTTGAAAACAATAACCTACCAATAATATAGCCAACATTTCAGTCGTTGAAAACAATAACCTACCAATAATATAGCCAACATTTCAGTTGTTGAAAACAATAACCTACCAATAATACAGCCAACATTTCAGTCGTTGAAAACAATAACCTACCAATAATACAGCCAACATTTCAGTCGTTGAAAACAATAACCTACCAATAATACAGCCAACATTTCAGTCGTTGAAAACAATAACCTACCAATAATACAGCCAACATTTCAGTCGTTGAAAACAACAACCTACCAATAATATAGCCAACATTTCAGTCGTTGAAAACAATAACCTACCAATAATACAGCCAACATTTCAGTCGTTGAAAACAATAACCTACCAATAATACAACCAACATTTCAGTCGTTGAAAACAACAACCTACCAATAATACAGCCAACATTTCAGTCGTTGAAAACAACAACCTACCAATAATACAGCCAACATTTCAGTCGTTGAAAACAATAACCTACCAATAATACAGCCAACATTTCAGTCGTTGAAAACAATAACCTACCAATAATACAGCCAACATTTCAGTCGTTGAAAACAATAACCTACCAATAATATAGCCAACATTTCAGTCGTTGAAAACAATAACCTACCAATAATACAGCCAACATTTCAGTCGTTGAAAACAATAACCTACCAATAATATAGCCAACATTTCAGTCGTTGAAAACAATAACCTACCAATAATATAGCCAACATTTCAGTCGTTGAAAACAATAACCTACCAATAATATAGCCAACATTTCAGTCGTTGAAAACAATAACCTACCAATAATACAGCCAACATTTCAGTCGTTGAAAACAATAACCTACCAATAATACAGCCAACATTTCAGTCGTTGAAAACAACAACCTACCAATAATACAGCCAACATTTCAGTCGTTGAAAACAATAACCTACCAATAATACAGCCAACATTTCAGTCGTTGAAAACAACAACCTACCAATAATACAGCCAACATTTCAGTCGTTGAAAACAACAACCTACCAATAATACAGCCAACATTTCAGTCGTTGAAAACAACAACCTACCAATAATACAGCCAACATTTCAGTCGTTGAAAACAACAACCTACCAATAATACAGCCAACATTTCAGTCGTTGAAAACAACAACCTACCAATAATACAGCCAACATTTCAGTCGTTGAAAACAACAACCTACCAATAATACAACCAACATTTCAGTCGTTGAAAACAACAACCTACCAATAATACAGCCAACATTTCAGTCGTTGAAAACAACCACCTACCAATAATACAGCCAACATTTCAGTCGTTGAAAACAATAACCTACCAATAATACAGCCAACATTTCAGTCGTTGAAAACAACAACCTACCAATAATACAGCCAACATTTCAGTCGTTGAAAACAACAACCTACCAATAATACAGCCAACATTTCAGTCGTTGAAAACAATAACCTACCAATAATACAGCCAACATTTCAGTCGTTGAAAACAATAACCTGCCAATAATACAGCCAACATTTCAGTCGTTGAAAACAATAACCTACCAATAATACAGCCAACATTTCAGTCGTTGAAAACAACAACCTACCAATAATACAGCCAACATTTCAGTCGTTGAAAACAATAACCTACCAATAATACAGCCAACATTTCAGTCGTTGAAAACAATAACCTACCAATAATACAGCCAACATTTCAGTCGTTGAAAACAATAACCTACCAATAATACAGCCAACATTTCAGTCGTTGAAAACAATAACCTACCAATAATATAGCCAACATTTCAGTCGTTGAAAACAACAACCTACCAATAATACAGCCAACATTTCAGTCGTTGAAAACAATAACCTACCAATAATACAGCCAACACTTCAGTCGTTGAAAACAATAACCTACCAATAATATAGCCAACATTTCAGTCGTTGAAAACAATAACCTACCAATAATATAGCCAACATTTCAGTCGTTGAAAACAATAACCTACCAATAATACAGCCAACATTTCAGTCGTTGAAAACAATAACCTACCAATAATACAGCCAACATTTCAGTCGTTGAAAACAATAACCTACCAATAATACAGCCAACATTTCAGTCGTTGAAAACAATAACCTACCAACCTACCATCTTCCAGTAGCCGTCCATCTAAACCGGAGGGGACCAGTCTACTGGCAGGCAACGTCTGTCGCCACGTCCGGGATCTGCTGTGGGAGAGACCAAGACGACCTGACGCCCCACCAGACGTCACCAACACCAGTCCTACCCCGTCCGACCCCACCAGACTGGTACAACAGGTGTAACATGCTACCAGACTGGTACAACAGGTGTAACATGCTACCAGACTGGTACAACAGGTGTAACATGCTACCAGACTGGTCAATGTACTGACAGTAGCGTCAGCCGTAACCGCCACAACCAGAGCTGACTGTTTCAATCACCAGCACCACAGACACAGCACTGCTAAGTACTTTCTCTACATTTTGCTGTCATTACAATTAACTTTTTTCTTATATCATTTGATGTTGAACATTTTATCTATTGTTTCCTGGTTCCTAGCTGGTTCCTAATCTTTCTTTTATTATCTTACAATCTGTTAAACTGTTATAGAGTTGGACGTTACGATTTACTTATATACATTGTGTATAGTAGATTAATCTATTCTAAGATGACTAAAAGGGAATTCAAAATCTATAAATGGAACTGTCGTTCCATTATGACGAACTGTGACCACCTTGTTCAACATGTATGTATGTCTGCATGTTTTACATTTATTTGCTTATTTCTCATCATTATTGTCTTTTTATTTTATTTTCATTTATTACTGTTTTATCATCATCAGTATTATTATTATTATTATTATTATTATTATTAATATCTTTTTTTTTCTCAAGGCCCGACTAAGCGCGCTGGGTTTTATCTGTTTGGCAGATGTGGTGTAGCGTATATGGATTTGTCCGAACGCAGTGACGCCTCCTTGAGATACTAATATTGATACTGCGAATGGATGACACTCTAAACAGTGGCGAATGGAACACATTAGATGACACTCTAAACAGTGACGAATGGAACACATTAGATGACACAGTGACGAATAGAACACATTAGATGACACTCTAAACAGTGGCGAATGGAACACATTAGATGACACTCTAAACAGTGGCGAATGGAACACATTAGATGACACTCTAAACCGTGGCGAATGGAACACATTAGATGACACTGTAAACAGTGACGAATGGAACACATTAGATGACACTCTAAACAGTGACGAATGGAACACATTAGATGACACTGTAAACAGTGACCATACACCTATTGTCACTTCCTTAGAAAGCAACAAGCCACCAACTATAGATCCTACGAATGACTAAGTTCCAAAATTCAATTACAAACTAGCCAACTGGTCCAAATTTTCAAAATTACTTTCATCGTTTTATGTAATTGATACTGACAGCAAAGACGTAGAGAGTTTGTATTTAATGCGGTATTGACTGCCTCCAATGAATCTATTCCAAAATATAAACAAATAAAAATCAAACAAGCGCCTTGGTAATATCTGGTGGAACGAAGCTTGTGAGAAAGCAAAGAAGGAGAAAAAAATTGCATTTGAAACACTTTAGAGATAAATCTATCGAAAACCACATTAAATTGTAAAAAAAAGAAAAACAGATCTAACAGGGTTAATGCACAGGGAATACTGGTCTTCCTTTTCTAAGAAGGAAGTTTCAAACTATAAAGATATGCGAAAGGTATGGGAAAAACTTAAAATTATGAAAAATGGCATTAATTTGCCACAGTGCGACATACGACTGCCGAATTCAGATCTGCCTTCATGTTTGGAAAAGGCTGAAGCCTTTGCTCAAATGTCTGCTAAAAATAGTAGTACCAGTGGACTAACAGAGAAACAAAGAAAGTATAGAGAAAACCAAGAAGATAACGAAATATATAAGGACCCCAGCACCATAAATGGCCATTACATAAATTGTTCAATCACACTACACGAAGTCAAAGAAATCATTTTTATTCTCAGTAACAAGAAAACATCTGATGGTTCAGTTCTTGATGATTGCAGAGCTGGAGCAGCTTTTGTAATTCCGGAATTGAACCGTGAGAAAATGGACCACCTGGGCAAACATCTTTACATCTTTTCTGCTGAGCCCGTTGCCATACTCATGGCTTTAATCTGCAGTCTGGATTTTCAGAAAATGATAGTCAAATCCTACTTTGCGTAGATTCAAAATCAGCGTTGAATGCACTCAGATCTGCAAATAAAAAATCATGCCTTGAGATGATTATTGAAATAAAACACATTGTACATCAATTATCAATCAAAGGCATCAATGTAACTTTCATTTGGGTGCCTTCTCACTGGAATTTTTGCAAATGAGAGGCCAGATCAGGCTGCCAGAAAGGCAGCGCGAAACGGCGAAGGCTCAATCCTCCTCAAGATCCCATTAGATTTACAAGAGTGTTATAGGTATATTGGAAGAGTGTCCAGTTATCGACATAAACATAGACTAAAAGATTTAGACTGCCAGTATTACCGTCACTGTATGAAGACAGTTACATTTAGCATCCCCAAGGCTTTCTTAAATGATTTATCTGTCTCCCAGTCAAGACCAGTTAGAAGTTTAATTCATCGATTCCGTTTGAATGCCCTTCGAACTAAATTTTGCAAAAATATACAGTGTCTGTGCGGAAAAGAAGTCAGTGTCTACCACATACTTGTCCAGTGTCCAAAAACAAGACAACCGTTCTTTCAAAAACTAGCCGACCAGTTGCCACTAAACACGTATTTGTCCATTGGAGATGTTTTGAATAATTATTCATTACTTCAGAAAAGTTCTGAATGTTTGATTCAAAGTCCACTTGGTATCTACCTTTGACTGATCACGTTTTCTGTAATGATAAGCATGCTTTTCACTGTTATATGGATGATTAACTCACTGTTGTAATTCATGTTATCGTTCACTGATAGTACAGTCCTTCGTAACTCTTCGTTTTTTGCTACTGACTACCGTCATTCCACCGGTGACCTCTTATCAAGTACCCCACGCCTCATCTCCCATGCACACATACCCCCCCACCCTTCCCTTCTTCCCCCTCGTTTAATATCACTAAACAGTGAAAAGACGCTAAACTAAACACACACACACACACACACACACACACACACATGCGCGTGCATGCACGCACACGACCTACATCAATATAGGTACAGACTCATACATATGGGCCCGCGCGCGTGCGCGCACACCCACACACAAACACAGCGCGCGCGCTCGCAGATGTAAAACTGTTCTGCTGGATAAAAGCTGGGGGCGTGAGGAGGGGGGGCATTTTCCGCGGAGGGGACGTTACGGGATACAAGGGGGTGACATTTTCAGGTAAGGGGGACATTTCAAAACGAGGCTAAAACGCAGAAAAGGGGACACTTTGGCCGCTGAAAATGTCCGCATGGTTTCAGTTTCAGTTTCAGTAGCTCAAGGAGGCGTCACTGCGTTCGGACAAAACCATATACGCTACACCACATCTGCCAAGCCAAGCAGATGCCTGACCAGCAGCGTAACCCAACGCGCTTAGTCAGGCCTTGAGAAAAAAAAACCAAAAAAACAAAACAAAAAAAAACCAAAAAAACAACAACAACAAAAAAACCCAAAAAACAAACAAACAAACGGGGGAATAAATAATAGATAAGCTTGCATAAACAAATAAATAAATAAATAATAATTATAATATAGAAAAAGGTAGTAGTAATAATAATAGTAATACTAATAAAATGATAATAATAAAATATAAATAAATAAATAAATAAGACAACAATGGTGATAAATAAGCGAATAAATGTAAAACATGAAGACACACATTCACACATACACCCACACATGCATAACAGAAATGCACCAAACATGCAGTTTCACAGATATGAAAGCACAGTCAAATACATATAAACGTACATGAGCTCCAACACACACACACACACACACACACACAATACCTTGCACCTCCTCTACCCCCCTCCTCCACACACTCATTTCTAGTCTGAGTATCGCAGCTTCCACGACACACACACACACACACACACACACACACACACACACACACACAAACACACACTCACAGAGATGAACACTTACTTGTACAAGCACATATGAAAGCACAGTCAAATACATATAAACGTACATGAGCTCCAACACACACACACACACACACACACACACACACACACACATTACCTTGCACCTCCTCTACCCCCTCCTCCACACACTCATTTCTAGTCTACGTATCGCAGCTTCCACGGCACACACACACACACACACACACACACACACACACACACACACACACACACACACACACACACACAAACACATACTCACAGAGATGAACACTTACTTGTACAAGCACACACACATACGCCCATATCTCCCACCCCCAACCCCACACACGTACATGCAAAGATATATATATATATATATATATATATATATATATATATATATATATATATATATATATATATATATACGTTCCAATATCCTGTTGCTCCCACAGTGTAGGCATGCATACACTCACATACCTCATCCTCTATCCCACCTCCCCCCGCACTCCCACCTCCCCTCTCTCTCTCACACACACACACACACACACACACACACACACACGTACACATATCTCTCCTGACACTTGTGTACACTTTCACTCTCGCGCATTCACAAACGCACTCAAAAGCACAGACCCACACATACACACAAACACACACATACACACACGCACAGAGGCTGCCACTGACTGGCCGCAAGAGGGATGGGAAAAGATCTCTGATGCCAAGAACGTGGCGTCTAGTGTGTTGCTCAGTTTATTGTATTTGGAAAGGCCCACAGAGACTCTGTTCCGTTTTGAAGAAATTTGCGCAATGTTGGTTTGGAAATGATGCCGATATTTGTTTGATTTGCAAAGCATCGTGCTCTACCTTTCATGTTAGACTTGCGGCCGCTCCCTCTCTCTGCTTCTATTTCTTTGAGGCGATCGATGGTGTGATGGCCTTGTACCTGTTCTTTTTGGTATTCTTTGACTTTTCTGAGGATTTCCGATTTTCCTAGATGTAGGCCGCTCGTTGGTGTTGCGTTACCAGCAAGTCTGTCAGCTCGCTCATTTCCCTTAACACCTGCATGTCCCGGGCAGTATGACCATGTGAGTTTTTTAATCTGAAAGTTGCGCATTGCGTTATGCCACTCTGGGCTTCCCATTCCGTTTTCAATTTTCTGTATGAGGTTCATTGAGTCGGTTAGAATCATGGCATGTTGGTTTCCGGGCGTATGGATGGACGATAGCCACTGGAGGGCATGTGTCACAGCTTCAACTTCCATCGTTAGGCTGGAGGTTGTGACTTTGTAGGCAGCATTCTCTTCCCAAATTGTTTTTCCATTTTGTTTCGCAGTGAATCCCCAACCAGACTGGTCTTTGGTGACTGAGCCATCTGTGTATATGATGATGTCCTCTTCTTTACTGTTTTCTTCTATAAGTAGCTTCACTTCCGCATCAGTTTTGCCCTCTGGCCATTCCCGACAATGTCTTCCTAGAGTGGGTGAAATGACTGTGTTGAATAGATGGTTGAGGTTTTCGGGGGTTTTCTCCCATTCTTTTGTTTCTTTCAGGTCTTGTAGTCGGCATACTAGCTGGATTGTGTCTTCTGCTTGCCCCATCCATGATCTTCCTCGTCCTAGACGGCTGCCTTTTGGTTCTTTGACTGCGTCATGCAGTGGGTTTTGAGGGTTTTCTAATGCTTTGAAGTAGGTCTTGACCCGTTCTAACTTGTTTCTGGCCTGCACTGAAGGAAGGTCAAGCAGGTATCGCATGGTTTCTGTGGGCGTGTCTTTTGTTGTTCCAAGGATCAGCCTCATAGCTTCATTTTGTACTCTTTCTAATTTTAGGAGGTTGCTTTGAGATGGTGTTGTTAGCCCAAGTCCGTAGTCGATCACACTGAGGACGAGTGATTGGTATAGCAGGAAGAGGTGGCGTTGTTCAATTCCTTTGGTTGCCATTGCTTTTAAGACTGAAAGGCCCTTTTTGCATTTGAGAACAGTATTTTCCGCATGTTTTCTGAAGGTCAGCATCCTGTCGAAGTGTATTCCTAGGTAGCGTAGGCATTCAGTTTTCTCAATTTGAATCCCATCGAATGACACAGAAGGTGGTGATTTGCTCGCGGTTTTGTTGTTGAGGGTGCACAGCAACGTTTGGGCTTTCGCTGGATTGATGGTAGATCCTGTGTTTTTGCACCATTGAGCAATATTGTTTAGTTGTTTCTGGACGGCTTTAGTTCTTTCCTGAGCATTTTTCGAAGTTTTGAAGACCAGGCCATCATCCGCAAGGGTAAGCACCCGAGCAATTCCATTGTTGTTTAAGTCTGCAAGGCCCTTCGTGTAGACATTGTAGAGGACAGGAGAGAGCGGAGACCCTTGTGGCAGTCCCATGGATAGTTTAGAAGGTGCAGACATCCAATCTCCGAGGCGTAGGACGACGGTTCTTTCCTGAAGCGCTGCTGCTATCCATCTTGTCAGTGTCAAACTTACTCCATACCTTAGTAGCAGCTCCATGAGGTGCGCAAACTGGACTTTATTGTAGGCATCTTCAAGGTCAATTGCTACTGCTAGTGTTTCTTCTGTCCGCATGGGACATTATGAACGGCGAGAAAGTCCCTGGGGGACATTTCCAGCGGTCAAATTGTCCCCCGGGGACGTTTCCGGGGTGGGGGACAGTCTGGGATGCTACACCAGGTGGTTCGTGTTGTTTGAGGGCTGCGTGTGTCAGCGTGCTGTCTGGTCTGATGTCGTCAGGGCTGCGGTCAGTTTGATCAATCAACTCATGTGTTGTTATTTTTCTGTCTGCATTGGGTCCCCAATGAAAGATGACAGGTTACATGCAGAGGGTTACATATTTTGTGGTGGCGCTGATGTCACCGTCTGACATTGGCTTGTTAGAATTAGGTCCGTAAATGTGACGTCTATAATATTATTAGCATCATTCTTCAACACGTCATACTTAGCCAGCTCTGTTCTTTTTGTCTGCAGCAAGTCTTCAATTGCATTCGCCAGGCTTGCATGACCCGCACGTATATTTTCGCGAAAAGCCTCAGTAGGCAAACAGGAAAGTCAGTACAGGCAAAGTGCGTTCTTCTGGTACAGTGGGAACATCATCAGGTTTGTTGTCTTGTTTCCTTCCACAAATGCTTGTCCATTCTTCGTTGATTGGTGTGTTTTGTAGTGTCGTTTTCAGTTTCAGTTTCATATTCCTTTGCAGTTTCGTTGTCCACACCAGAACCGAAAACCATTGGTTCATTTGTGAGCGGTGATATTCATCCCTGTCACAGCCTTGTGTAGGCTGTTGTAGACCTTGTGTAGGCTGTTGTAGACCTTGTGTAGGCTGTTGTAGACCTTGTGTGCTGCATGGGGGAATCCCGTTTTAGACTATGAAGCATCATTCCATGTTCTCAAGATGCCGATCATTCGGCCTTCACTCTAACTCTAACAGACGGAGAGACAGGTAGAACAGAACACGCCCAGGAAGCAGCCATTGGTGCAGTCGAATAACAAACCCTGGATTTCGAAACAGATCAAAGGTACTCTTAATGCTAAGAAAAGTGCTTTTAAGGAAGGGGTAAAAGAAGAGATTAGGGAAGCACAAAGACAGGTTAAGAAAGACTTGCAAGAGGGCAGAGAAAACTATAAGCGGAAATTAGAAAACAAATTACTCAGCAGCAACATGAAAGGGGTGTGGGAAGGGATGAAACTAATGAGTGGATACAAAGGTAGAAAGGGGGGGGGGGGGGGGGGGGGGTGGGGGGAGAAGAAACGGTTTTATCATCATCAGAAGAAGAAGCAAACAAATTGAATGACTTTTTTGCTCGTTTTGATTGTCACGATTTTAGCACAGAAAGACAAGATTTAAGTGATATTTTAAATGTTAAGAAGGACGAATGCATTGTTGTGTCTGAAGAGGAAGTGCTTTCACAATTAAAACGAGTGAAACCAAACAAAGCACCTGGTCCTGATATGATCCGATCAAATACACTGAAATACTGTGCAGCTCAGCTCTACCAGATTTTAACAATCATTTTTAATCAGTCTCTTAGTGAATGCAAAATACCATCTATCTGGAAAACTTCCTGCATTATACCTGTACCCAAGAAAACACGTTTCATGTATGAATGACCTCCGTCCTGTAGCACTGACATCTGCTGTGATGAAAGTTTTTGAGAGAGTGATACTTATCTATTTGCAGGAGTCTGTCAAACGATTTTTAGATCCATTGCAATTTGCATACAGGAGGAACAGATGTACGGATGATGCAATACTGTTTGTCTTGAACAAAATCTATGAACACCTAGACAAATCAAATACCTGTGTCCGCTTGATGTTCTTTGATTTTTCTAGTGCTTTTGATACTATTCAACCTCACCTCTTAGCAAAAAAGCTGATGCACATGGGACTCGCTTTTCCGACGATTTTATGGGTTTTAGACTATCTTACTAAAAGGCCTCAGTTTGTAAAATTAAATGATTTTATGTCTACTGTCTCTTTCACAAACACAGGTGCACCACAAGGCACAGTCCTCTCGCCTTTTCTTTTTACCTTGTATACGGCTGAATGCAAAAGTCTGACCAATTCGTGTCCCCTCGTTAAGTTTGCAGATGACTCCGCACTGACAGGACTTATTACTGATGACAATGACACTGACTACCGAAGAGAAATTGACAGGTTTGTGAACTGGTGTGAAGAAAATTTCCTTGAGCTAAATGTTGGCAAAACGAAAGAGCTTGTAATCGACTTCAGAAAAAAGAAATCAAGTTTAAGTAAAATCATCACAAAAAATGAAGTGGTCGAACAAGTAGACTCATACAAATATCTTGGTGTGATAATCGACAATAAGCTGTCTTGGAATGAAAACTCAACTGGACTCATTAAAAAGAGCAACAGTCGCATGCACTGTCTTAGAAAAATGAAATCTTTTAATGTATGCAAGCAGATGCTCCAAATGTTTTACACATCTGTTGTCTGCAGTGTTTTAACATACGGAGTTGTGCTGGGGGGGGGGGGGGGGGGGGGGGGGGGGGAACCTGACCAAACATGACAAATACAGGTTGGAAAATGTCATTAGGAAAGCGGGTGGGGTGGTGGGTATAAAACAAGACACCTTTAGCGACATGCACAATAGAAAACTGACTGACAGACTAATAACAATTTTGACCGACGAAAGACACCCACTACATGATGACATTAATAGCAGAAGGTCAGACATTAGTGGTTGGTTCAGAGCTCCACGCGCAAGAACATCTCGATACATTAATTCATTTATTCCTACAGCCGTTCGCGCACACAATCAAAACATCCAATACACTAAGTGAACCCTCCCACCCCCCAACCCCCCTCGCCACAGCAACACCTGAACTTCACCAGCAGACGAGTGTATGGGAGCAGACATTATGCGTGCATGTGGGACTGAACGGGTGAGCACGGGCAATCATTTCTCTGTGTGTGTGATCGGAAGTGATTTTTAAATATTTTCTTATTTTACTTGGATTTCATGTATCTTAATGTTAATGTTAATTTTATTGGCGTGACATATATTGTGTGCATGCATACGTTGTTTGTGTGTGTGTGAGTGTGTGTGTGTGAATGAGTATGTGTGTGTGTGTGTGTGTGTGTGTGTGTGTGTTTACATTTTACTTATATATACGATTTATTCCCTTGATGTTTTTATTTATATATTGTTGTACAATACCTTATGGTCTTAACGTGTGTGTGTGCGTGTGTGTGTGTGTGTGTGTGTGGGGGGGGGGGGGGGGGGGGGGGGCGGGGTGGGTGGGGGGGGGGTGTGTGTGTGTGTATGTGCGTGCGTGCGCGCATGTCATTTTTAGTAATCTATACCCTTTTATTTTTTATTTTTTGTTGTTGGATGTTCTCATTTGTTAATATTGTTTTGCAATACCCTATTGTCTTAACATGAGTATGTGTGTGTGTGTGTGGGGGGGGGGGGGGGGGGAGGGGGGGGGTAGTATCGTCAGCTATTGGGAATTCTTATTTGACTAGTTTTAATCTCTTCTTATGTTGCGCATGATTTTATGCCAGTGTTTACAATGAGCCTGTGATTGCACAACTTAATTTCCATGTGGATTAATAAAGTGTTTTTGATTTGATTAATTGATTTGATTGAGCACTGTTGGTCAGCACTGTGGTCAGCACTGTTGGTCAGCATGTCTGTCAGCACTGTTGGTCAGCATGCCTGTCAGCACTGTGGTCAGCACTGTTGGTCAACATGTCTGTCAGCACTGTTTGTCAGGACTGTGGTCAGCACTGTTGGTCAGCATGTCTGTCAGCACTGTTGGTCAGCATGTCTGTCAGCACTGTTGGTCAGCACTGTTGGTCAGCATCTCTGTCAGCACTGTTGGCCAGCACTGTTTGTCAGCATGTCTGTCAGCATGTCTGTCAGCACTGTTGGTCAGCACTGTTGGTCAACATGTCTGTCAGCACTGTTGGTCAGCACTGTTGGTCAGCACTGTTGGTCAGCATGTCTGTCAGCACTGTGGTCAGCACTGTTGGTCAACATGTCTGTCATCACTGTTTGTCAGCACTGTGGTCAGCACTGTTGGTCAACATGTCTGTCATCACTGTGGTCAGCACTGTTGGTCAGCATGTCTGTCAGCACTGTTGGTCAGCATGTCTGTCAGCACTGTTGGTCAGCACTGTTGGTCAGCACTGTTGGTCAGCATGTCTGTCAGCACTGTTGGTCAACACTGTTTGTCAGCACTGTTGGTCAGCACTGTGGTCAACACTGTTGGTCAGCACTGTTGGTCAGCATTGTTGGTCAGCACTGTTGGTCAGCATGTCTGTCAGCACTGTTGGTCAGCATGTCTGTCAGCACTGTTGGTCAGCACTGTGGTCAACACTGTTGGTCAACATGTCTGTCAGCACTGTTGGTCAGCATGTCTGTCAGCACTGTTGGTCAGCACTGTGGTCAACACTGTTGGTCAACATGTCTGTCAGCACTGTTGGTCAGCATGTCTGTCAGCACTGTTGGTCAGCACTGTTGGTCAGCATGTCTGTCAGCACTGTTGGTCAGCACTGTTTGTCAGCATGTCTGTCAGCACTGTGGTCAGCACTGTTGGTCAACATGTCTGTCAGCACTGTGGTCAGCACTGTGGTCAGCACTGTTGGTCAACACTGTTGGTCAGCACTGTGGTCAGCACTGTTGGTCAGCATGTCTGTCAGCACTGTTGGTCAGCATGTCTGTCAGCACTGTTGGTCAGCACTGTTGGTCAGCATGTCTGTCAGCACTGTTGGTCAGCATGTCTGTCAGCACTGTTGGTCAGCACTGTTGGTCAGCATGTCTGTCAGCACTGTTGGTCAGCATGTCTGTCAGCACTGTTGGTCAACACTGTTTGTCAGCACTGTTGGTCAGCACTGTGGTCAACACTGTTGGTCAGCACTGTGGTCAAAACTGTTGGTCAACATGTCTGTCAGCATTGTTGGTCAGCACTGTTGGTCAGCATGTCTGTCAGCACTGTTGGTCAGCATGTCTGTCAGCACTGTTGGTCAGCACTGTGGTCAACACTGTTGGTCAGCATGTCTGTCAGCACTGTTGGTCAGCACTGTTGGTCAACATGTCTGTCAGCACTGTTGGTCAGCATGTCTGTCAGCACTGTTGGTCAACACTGTGGTCAACACTGTTGGTCAGCATGTCTGTCAGCACTGTTGGTCAGCACTGTTGGTCAACATGTCTGTCAGCACTGTTGGTCAGCATGTCTGTCAGCACTGTTGGTCAACACTGTTGGTCAACATGTCTGTCAGCACTGTTGGTCAGCATGTCTGTCAGCACTGTTGGTCAGCACTGTGGTCAGCACTGTTGGTCAGCATGTCTGTCAGCACTGTTGGTCAGCATGTCTGTCAGCACTGTTGGTCAACACTGTTGGTCAACATGTCTGTCAGCACTGTTGGTCAGCATGTCTGTCAGCACTGTTGGTCAGCACTGTGGTCAGCACTGTTGGTCAGCATGTCTGTCAGCACTGTTGGTCAGCATGTCTGTCAGCACTGTTGGTCAGCACTGTTGGTCAGCATGTCTGTCAGCACTGTTGGTCAACACTGTTTGTCAGCACTGTTGGTCAGCATGTATGTCAGCACTGTTGGTCAGCACTGTTGGTCAGCACTGTGGTCAACACTGTTGGTCAGCACTGTGGTCAACACTGTTGGTCAACATGTCTGTCAGCATTGTTGGTCAGCACTGTTGGTCAGCATGTCTGTCAGCACTGTTTTTCAGCATGTCTGTCAGCACTGTTGGTCAACACTGTTTGTCAGCACTGTTGGTCAGCATGTCTGTCAGCACTGTTGGGCAACACTGTTTGTCAGCACTGTTGGTCAGCATGTCTGTCAGCACTGTTGGTCAGCATTGTTGGTCAGCACTGTTGGTCAGCATGTCTGTCAGCACTGTTGGTCAGCACTGTGGTCAGCACTGTTGGTCAGCACTGTTGGTCAGCATGTCTGTCAGCACTGTTGGTCAGCATGTCTGTCAGCACTGTTGGTCAACACTGTTGGTCAACATGTGTGTCAGCACTGTTGGTCAGCATGTCTGTCAGCATGTCTGTCAGCACTGTTGGTCAGCACTGTTGGTCAGCATTGTTGGTCAGCATGTCTGTCAGCACTGTTGGTCAACACTGTTGGTCAGCATGTCTGTCAGCACTGTTGGTCAACACTGTTGGTCAACATGTGTGTCAGCACTGTTGGTCAACACTGTTGGTCAACACTGTTGGTTAACATGTCTGTCAGCACTGTTGTTCAGCATGTCTGTCAGCACTGTTGGTCAGCACTGTTGGTCAGCACTGTTGTTCAGCATGTCTGTCAGCACTGTTGGTCAGCACTGTTGGTCACCTTTTGGCCGAAAGGCTGGCCGACCCGTCAGCACGGCCACTTGATGGCCCGTCACGCAGCACTAAGCACAGAACTCTCAAGCGCTCCGGCACTTTAATCGTTGCAGGGAACTGGAATCGATCTTTGACATGAGCTCTCAAGGTGGGTGACGGTGAGTGTGTCTTCGGCTTGCGTGGACATGGACAGCTGTTCTTCCTCTGCCCTCCACACACACACACACAGACACACACACAGACACACACAGACACACACACAGACACAGACACACACACACACACACACACACAGGTCTCTGTGGGAGTGGAATTGTGAACGCCTCGCCACATTACTCTGTCCCGTCTTTCTCCATGGCCCGCGTCTGACATGTTTAATCACTGATGCCGTGCTTTGACTGAATTATGAAATGTCTGATTCCGTGTTTTACTGATTTATACACTGCCTGATGCCGCGTTTTACTGGTTTATAAGATGTCTGATTCCGCGTTTTACTGGTTTATACACTGCCTGATTCCGTTTTTTACTGGTTTATACACTGCCTGATTCCGCGTTTTACTGGTTTATACACTGCCTGATGCCGCGTTTTACTGGTTTATACACTGCCTGATTCCGCGTTTTACTGGTTTATACACTGCCTGATTCCGCGTTTTACTGGTTTATACACTGCCTGATTCCGTGTTTTACTGGTTTATACACTGCCTGATGCCGCGTTTTACTGGTTTATACACTGCCTGATTCCGCGTTTTACTGGTTTATACACTGCCTGATTCCGCGTTTTACTGGTTTATACACTGCCTGATGCCGCGTTTTACTGGTTTATACACTGCCTGATTCCGCGTTTTACTGGTTTATACACTGCCTGATGCCGCGTTTTACTGGTTTATACACTGCCTGATACCGCGTTTTACTGGTTTATACACTGCCTGATTCCGCGTTTTACTGGTTTATAAGATGTCTGATTCCGCGTTTTACTGGTTTATACACTGCCTGATTCCGTGATTTACTGGTTTATACACTGCCTGATTCCGTTTTTTACTGGTTTATACACTGCCTGATTCCGTGTTTTACTGGTTTATACACTGCCTGATTCTGTGTTTAACTGGTTTATACACAGCCTGATTCTGTTTTTCTGGTTTATACACTGCCTGATTCTGTGTTTTACTGGTTTATACACTGCCTGATTCTGTGTTTACTGGTTTATACACTGCCTGATTCCGCGTTTTACTGGTTTATACATTGCCTGATTCCGTGTTTTACTGGTTTATACACTGCCTGATTCCGTGTTTTACTGGTTTATACACTGCCTGATTCCGTGTTTTACTGGTTTATACACTGCCTGATTCTGTGTTTTACTGGTTTATACACTGCCTGATTCTGTGTTTTACTGGTTTATACACTAATTTCGTGTTTTACTGGTTTATAAAATGTCTTAATTCCGTTTTCACTGGTTTATACACTACCTGACACCGTTTTCCCCTGGTTTTACATTGCTTGATTCTGTTGGTGTTTACTCGTTGATAGACTGATTTTTTTTGTTCCTGGTTTATAGACTGATTCTGTATGTTCCTGGTTTATAGATTGTCAGATTCTCTGTAATCCTGGTTCATAGACTGATTCTGCGTGTTCCTGGTTTATAGACTGACTGATTCTGTGTGTACCTGGTTTATAGACTGATTTTGTGTGTTCCTGGTTTATAGACTGATTCTGTGTCTTCCTAGTTTATAGACTGATTCTGAGTGTTCCTGGTTTATAGACTGATTCTTTGTGTTCCCAGTTTATAGACTGATTCTAAGTGTTCCTGGTTTATAGACTGATTCTGTGTGTTCCTAGTTTATAGACTGATTTTGTGTGTTCCTGGTTTATAGGCTGATTCTGTGTATTCCTAGTTTATAGACTGATTCTGAGTGTTCCTGGTTTATAGACTGATTCTTTGTGTTCCTGGTTTATAGACTGATTTTGTGTGTTCCTGGTTTATAGGCTGATTCTGTGTGTTCCTGGTTTATAGACTGTCTGATTCTGTGTGTTCCTGGTTTATAGACTGTCTGATTCTGTGTGTACTAGGTTTATAGACTGTCTGATTCTGTGTGTACCTGGTTTATAGACTGTCTGATTCTGTGTATACCTGGTTTATAGACTGATTCTGTGTGTACTGGGTTTATTGACTGTCTGATTCTGTGTGTACCTGGTTTATAGACTGACTGATTCTGTGTGTACCTGGTTTATAGACTGTCTAATTCTGTGTGTACCTGGTTTATAGACTGACTGATTCTGTGTGTACCTGGTTTATAGACTGTCTGATTCTGTGTGTACCTGGTTTATAGACTGTCTGATTCTGTGCGTACTTGGTTTATAGACTGACTGATTCTGTGTGTACTAGGTTTATTGACTGTCTGATTCTGTGTGTACCTGGTTTATAGACTGACTGATTCTGTGTGTACTAGGTTTATAGACTGTCTGATTCTGTGTGTACCTGGTTTATAGACTGACTGATTCTGTGTGTACTAGGTTTATAGACTGACTTATTCTGTGTGTACCTGGTTTATAGACTGATTCTGTGTGTACCTGGTTTATAGACTGACTGATTCTGTGTGTACCTGGTTTATAGACTGATTCTGTGTGTACCTGGTTTATAGACTGACTGATTCTGTGTGTACCTGGTTTATAGACTGTCTGATTCTTTGTGTACCTGGTTTATAGACAGACTGACTCTGTGTGTACCTGGTTTATAGACTGTCTGATTCTGTGTATACCTGGTTTATAGACTGACTGATTCTGTGTGTACCTGGTTTATAGACTGTCTGATTCTGTGTGTACCTGGTTTATAGACTGACTGATTCTGTGTTTACTAGGTTTATAGACTGTCTGATTCTGTGTGTACCTGGGTTATAGACTGTCTGATTCTGTGTGTACCTGGTTTATAGGCTGACTGATTCTGTGTGTAGTAGGTTTATAGACTGTCTGATTCTGTGTGTACCTGATTTATAGACTGACTGATTCTGTGTGTAGTAGGTTTATAGACTGACTGATTCTGTGTGTACCTGGTTTATAGACTGACTGATTCTGTGTGTACCTGGTTTATAGACTGACTGATTCTGTGTGTACTAGGTTTATAGACTGACTGATTCTGTGTGTAGTAGGTTTATAGACTGACTTATTCTGTGTGTTCCTGGTTTATAGACTGTCTGATTCTGTGTGTTCCTTGTTTATAGACTGATTCTGTGTGTTCTAGACTGATTCTGTGTGTACCTTGTTTAAACACTACTGAATCTATGTGTACCTGGTTTATAGACTGATTCTGTATGTTCCTGGTTTATAGACTGATTCTGTATGGTCCTGGTTTAGAGGCTGATTCTGTGTGTATCTGGTTTATATATTCTGTGTGTTACAGTTTTATAGACTGAATATGTGTGTTCCTGGTTTATAGACTGATTCTGTGTGTTCCTGGTTTATAGACTGTCTGATTCCGCGCTATTTGAGCTGACGCTGAAAGCGAGTGATGGTTGAGAGGCTGGGCCAGCCCCCTGGAATGGAAAATGACTGAACAGAAATGAACGGGTCCACGAAAGAGAACAAAGATGTGGTCTACTGGGCCCTCAACGGCTACGGTGTTCCAGCGTTGGACATCGTTGTCAACTGTGTCCTGGTCAGCTGCAATCGCTTTTCCTGGAGTTTTCTATGATTAGTATCCTTCTTCTTCTTCTTCTTCTTCTTCTTCTTCTTCTTCTTCTTCTTCTTCTTCTTCTTCTTCTTCTTCTTCTTCTTCTTCTTCTTCTTCTTCTTCTTCTTCTTCGTCGTCGTCGTCATCGTCGTCGTAGTTACCAAGTAGTAGTCGTAGCAGCAGTAGTAGTAGTGATGACAATGGTGGTGGTGGTGACAAGCGGTTCTGGCAGCGATGGTGATGATGATGATGATGATGATGATAATAATGATAATGGCGATGGTGGTGATGAAGATGGTGGTGGTGATAATGATGATGGTGGTGGTGATGATGATGTTGATGACGATGATGGTGATGCTGATAATTATGATTGTGGTGATGACAGTGACGACGACGATGCTGATGGTGGTGGTAATGGTGGTGGTGGTGGTGATGGTGATGATCATGATGATGACGACGACGATCATGATGGTGGTGGTGATAATGATGATGGTGGTGTTGATGATGATGGTAATGATGATGACGATGATCGTGATAATGTTGACGATGATGGTAATGATGATGACAATGATGATGTTTGTAACGATGATGATTATGATGGTGGTGGTGGTAATGATTATGGTAATGATGATGATGATGATGATGATGGTGATGGTGATGATGAATGCGATGGTAATGATGACGATGATGAAGAAGACGATGCTGATAATGGTGATGATGACGATGGTGATGATGAAGATGAAGTTAATGATGATGACGATGCTGATGATGGTAATGATGATGGTGATGATGATGATGGTGACAATGCTGATGACGGTGACGATGATGACGACACGACAGGTGGTTCTCGGAGTGTGGATCATCGCCCTGAACAGCCTGGTGATCGACACCTTGGTGAGAGGAGGGCGGAAGGGGGGGTTTGGCAGGAGGCCTGCCGACTGGCTGGTGGCCAGCCTGAGTGCGGCGGACCTGGTCACTGGGGTCTTCCTGCTCTACAACACCACCTACAACCTGGTCAACTTCCAGGTGAGCCTTCCTGCTCTACAACACCACCTACAACCTGGTCAACTTCCAGGTGAGCCTTCCTGCTCTACAACACGGCCTACAACCTGGCCGACTTCCAGGTGAGTCTTCCTGCTCTACAACACGACCTACAACCTGGTCAACTTCCAGGTGAGCCTTCCTGCTCTACAACACGGCCTACAACCTGGCCAACTTCCAGGTGAGTCTTCCTGCTCTACAACACGACCTACAACCAGGTGAGTCTTCCTGCTCTACAACACGACCTACAACCTGGCCAACTTCTAGGTGAGTCTTCCTGCTCTACAACACGACCTACAACCAGGTGAGTCTTCCTGCTCTACAATACGGCCTACAATCAGGTGAGTCTCCCTGCTCTACAACACGGCCTACAACCTGGCCAACTTTACAGTCTGGAACTCTCTGCCTCTGTCCCTTAGAAAAGCCCCCAGTGTTTTTCAACTTTGAAAACTAATTTTAAAACGCACCTGTTTTAACTTCACCAAACATGATGAATACAAAGGGGTGCCTGTTTGTGAATGGTGATGTGTTGTGGGGAGGGGGGAAGGGTGTGGGTGCTTTTGAATTCTGCTTTTTAAAACATAGATTTTCCATCTGCTTTGCTGTTCCATTCAACTTTGCTGGACATTTTGGGGGGTCTTTTTATTGACTTGCTCATTGAGCAGTCTTGGTATAATGATGTGTTCTATTTTTACGCCTCGGACGTGTGAGTTGATCAGTGGCATTTACGGGTTTGAATGCATGTTGATATATGATATTTTATTTTGTGTATAATTATCTGTATGCCCATGTTATATTTTATTAATCCTGATGCATGTATGAGTGTCTGTATGTCTGTGTGTGTAGAGCAGATAGTTTGAGTTATCGTCCTTGCTGTTATATCCAGATTCGCGAGGAGTGCCTGATCCGCAATGCTTTCCTCTTCGCCTCTTCCATATCCTCCGTGTTACACCTGGCCGTACTAACCGCTGACCGCTACCTCTTCATTCTTCTGCCCTACAAGTGAGTTCCTCCCTTACCTGTCCGCCTGTCCTACAAGTGAGTTCCTGTCTTACCTGTCCTGTCCTACAGAGGAGTTCCTCCCTTACCTGTCCTCCTATCCTACAGGTGAGTTCCTCCCTTACCTGCCCTACAAGTGAGTTCCTCACTTACCTGTCCGCCTGTCCTACAGGTGAGTTCCTCCATTACCTGCCCTACAAGTGAGTTCCTCCCTTACCTGTCCTCCTGCCCTACAGGTGAGTTCCTGCCTTACCTGTCCTGTCCTACAGGTGAGTTCCTCCCTTACCTGACCTACGAGTGAGTTCCTCCCTTACCTGACCTACAAGTGAGTTCCTCACTTACCTGTCCGCCTGTCCTACAGGTGAGTTCCTGCCTTACCTGTCCTGTCCTACAGGTGAGTTCCTCCCTTACCTGTCCTCCTGTCCTACAGGTGAGTTCCTCCCTTACCTGTCCTGTCCTACAGGTGAGATCCTCCCTTACCTGTCCTCCTGTCCTACAGGTGAGTTCCTCCCTTACCTGTCCTGTCCTACAGGTGAGTTCCTCCATTACCTGTCCTCCTGTCCTATAGGTGAGTTCCTCCCTTACCTGTCCTCCTGTCCTACAGGTGAGTTCCTCCCTTACCTGTCCTCCTGTCCTACAGGTGAGTTCCTCCCTTACCTGTCCTGTTCTACAAGTGAGTTCCTGCCTTACCTGTCCTCCTGTCCTACAGGTGAGCTCCTCCCTTACCTGTCCTGTCCTACAAGTGAGTTCCTGCCTTACCTGTCCTGTCCTACATGTGAGTTCCTCCCTTACCTGTCTTCCTGTCCTATAGGTGAGTTCCTCCCTTACCTGTCCTCCTGTCCTACAAGTGAGTTCCTCCCTTACCTGTCCTCCTGTCCTACAGGTGAGTTCCTCCCTTACCTGTCCTCCTGTCCTACAAGTGAGTTCCTCCCTTACCTGTCCTCCTGTCCTACAAGTGAGTTCCTCCCTTACCTGTCCTCCTGTCCTACAAGTGAGTTCCTCCCTTACCTGTCCTGTCCTACAAGTGAGTTCCTCCCTTACCTGTCCTCCTGTCCTACAAGTGAGTTCCTCCCTTACCTGTCCTCCTGTCCTACAGGTGAGTTCCTCCCTTACCTGTCCTGTCCTACAAGTGAGTTCCTCCCTTACCTGTCCTACAGGTGAGTTCCTCCCTTACCTGTCCTCCTGTCCTACAAGTGAGTTCCTCCCTTACCTGTCCTCCTGTCCTACAAGTGAGTTCCTCCCTTACCTGTCCTCCTGTCCTACAGGTGAGTTCCTCCCTTACCTGTCCTGTCCTACAAGTGAGTTCCTCCCTTACCTATCCTCCTGTCCTACAAGTGAGTTCCTCCCTTACCTGTCCTCCTGTCCTACAGGTGAGTTCCTCCCTTACCTGTCCTACAGGTGAGGTCCTCCCTTACCTGTCCTCCTGTCCTACAGGTGAGTTCCTCCCTTACCTGTCCTACAGGAGAGTTCCTCCCTTACCTGTCCTGTTCTACAGGTGAGTTCCTCCCTCACCTGTCCTCCTGTCCTACAGGTGAGTTCCTCCCTTACCTGTCCTCCTGTCCTACAAGTGAGTTCCTCCCTTACCTGTCCTCCTGTCCTACAGGTGAGTTCCTCCCTTACCTGTCCTCCTGTCCTACAAGTGAGTTCCTGCCTTACCTGTCCTCCTGTCCTACAAGTGAGTTCCTGCCTTACCTGTCCTCCTGTCCTACAGGAGAGTTCCTCCCTTACCTGTCCTGTCCTACAAGTGAGTTCCTGCCTTACCTGTCCGCCTGTCCTACAGGTGAGTTCCTCCCTTACCTGCCCTCCTGTCCTACAGGTGAGTTCCTGCCTTACCTGTCCTCCTGTCCTACAGGAGAGTTCCTCCCTTACCTGTCCTCCTGTCCTACAAGTGAGTGCCTCCCTTACCTGTCCTCCTGTCCTACAGGTGAGTTCCTCCCTTACCTGTCCTACAGGAGAGTTCCTCCCTTACCTGTCCTGTCCTACAAGTGAGTTCCTTCCTTACCTGTCCTGTCCTACAGGTGAGTTACTCCCTTACCTGTCCTCCTGTCCTACAGGAGAGTTCCTCCCTTACCTGTCCTGTCCTACAGGAGAGTTCCTCCCTTACCTGTCCTCCTGTCCTACAAGTGAGTTTCTCCCTTACCTGTCCTGTCCTACAGGTGAGTTCCTGCCTTACCTGTTCTTCTGTCCTACAGGAGAGTTCCTCCCTTGCCTGTCCTCCTGTCTTACAGGAGAGTTCCTCCCTTACCTGTCCGCCTGTCCTACAGGTGAGTTCCTGCCTTACCTGTCCTCCTGTCTTACAGGAGAGTTCCTCCCTTACCTGTCCTGTCCTACAGGTGAGTTCCTCCCTTACCTGTCCTCCTGTCTTACAGGTGAGTTCCTCCCTTACCTGTCCTCCTGTCCTACAAGTGAGGTCCTCCCTCACCTGTCCTCCTGTCCTACAGGTGAGTTCCTGCCTTACCTGTCCTCCTGTCCTACAGGTGAGTTCCTCCCTTACCTGTCCTCCTGTCCTACAAGTGAGTGCCTCCCTTACCTGTCCTCCTGTCCTACAGGTGAGTTCCTCCCTTACCTGTCCTGTCCTACAAGTGAGTTCCTTCCTTACCTGTCCTGTCCTACAGGTGAGTTACTCCCTTACCTGTCCTCCTGTCCTACAGGAGAGTTCCTCCCTTACCTGTCCTGTCCTACAGGAGAGTTCCTCCCTTACCTGTCCTCCTGTCCTACAAGTGAGTTTCTCCCTTACCTGTCCTGTCCTACAGGTGAGTTCCTGCCTTACCTGTTCTTCTGTCCTACAGGAGAGTTCCTCCCTTGCCTGTCCTCCTGTCTTACAGGAGAGTTCCTCCCTTACCTGTCCGCCTGTCCTACAGGTGAGTTCCTGCCTTACCTGTCCTCCTGTCTTACAGGAGAGTTCCTCCCTTACCTGTCCTGTCCTACAGGTGAGTTCCTCCCTTACCTGTCCTCCTGTCTTACAGGTGAGTTCCTCCCTTACCTGTCCTCCTGTCCTACAAGTGAGGTCCTCCCTTACCTGTCCTGTCCTACAGGAGAGTTCCTCCCTTACCTGTCCTCCTGTCCTACAGGAGAGTTCCTCCCTTACCTGTCCTCCTGTCCTACAGGAGAGTTCCTCCCTTACCTGTCCTCCTGTCTTACAGGGGAGTTCCTCCCTTACCTGTCCTCCTGTCTTACAGGAGAGTTCCTCCCTTACTTGTCCGCCTGTCCTACAGGTGAGTTCCTGCCTTACCTGTCCTCCTGTCTTACAGGAGAGTTCCTCCCTTACCTGTCCTAAGAGATTTCCTCCTTTACCTGTCCTGTCCTACAGGAGAGTTCCTCCCTTGCCTGTCCTCCTGTCTTACAGGAGAGTTCCTCCCTTACCTGTCCGCCTGTCCTACAGGTGAATTCTTGCCTTACCTGTCCTACAAGTGATTTCCTCCCTTGCCTGTCCTCCTGTCCTACAGGAGAGTTCCTCCCTTACTTGTCTCGGAGAGTTCCTCCCTTACCTGTCCTCCTGTCCTACAGGTGAGTTCCTCCCTTACTTGTCTCGGAGAGTTCCTCCCTTACCTGTCCTCCTGTCCTACAGGTGAGTTCCTCCCTTACCTGTCCTCCTGTCCTACAGGAGAGTTCCTCCCTTACCTGTCCTCCTGTCCTACAGGTGAGTTCCTCCCTTACCTGTCCTCCTGTCTTACAGGTGAGTTCCTGCCTTACCTGTTCTTCTGTCCTATAGGGGAGTTCCTCCCTTACCTGTCCTCCTGTCCTACAGGTGAGTTTCTCCCTTGCCTGTCCTCCTGTCCTACAGGAGAGTTCCTCCCTTACTTGTCTCGGAGAGTTCCTCCCTTACGTGTCCTCCTGTCCAACAGGTGAGTTCCTCCCTAACAACAAGAAAGTAGTCCGCTTGTTTAACCCTTATCGAAGGCAGGAAAAGACGACCTATTAGTGAATCCTCGTCTGCCGGAAAGGCTGGATTCAGGAGAGCAGTACCAGCATTCAGTAAACCAAAATGCATGGTTCGTTCGTTCTTTTGCTTAACGTCTGTCCACAAATGCACAGTGTATGTGTTTTCACATGGACACTAATCCCCCCTCTACTTCCTATTCCCTACGTTCAGTAAACGAAAATGCACAGGGTGAGTGTTCACATGGATACTAATCACCCCCACATTCAGTGAACCACATTGCACAGTGTGTGTTCACATGGATACTAATCACCCCCACATTCAGTGAACCATATTGCACAGTGTGTGTGTTCACATGGACACTAATCACCCCCACATTCAGTGAACCAAATTGCACAGTGTGTGTTCACATGGGCACTAACCCTCACCCACATTCAGTGAACCATATTGCACAGTGTGTGTTCACATGGGCAGTGACCCTCACCCACATTCAGTGAACCATATTGCACAGTGTGTGTTCACATGGGCACTGACTCCCACCCGCCAACCCACTGCCCCACCCTCACTCCGACATGGTTTCCAGGCGCCCTCAACTTCCCAGTGGGAATATCAAATTGTTCAGTGCATCGATCTCAACTTCCCAGTGGGAATGTCAAATTGTTCAGTGCACCGATCTCAACTTCCCAGTGAGAATATCAAATTGTTCAGTGCACCGATCTCAACTTCCCAGTGGGAATATCAAATTGTTCAGTGCATCGATCTCAACTTCCCAGTGGGAATGTCAAATTGTTCAGTGCACCGATCTCAACTTCCCAGTGAGAATATCAAATTGTTCAGTGCACCGATCTCAACTTCCCAGTGAGAATATCAAATTGTTCAGTGCACCGATCTCAACTTCCCAGTGGGAATATCAAATTGTTCAGTGCACCGATCTCAACTTCCCAGTGGGAATGTCAAATTGTTCAGTGCATCGATCTCAACTTCCCAGTGGGAATGTCAAATTGTTCAGTGCATCAATCTCAACTTCCCAGTGGGAATGTCAAATTGTTCAGTGCATCGATCTCAACTTCCCAGTGGGAATGTCAAATTGTTCAGTGCATCGATCGTGTTTGTTTACCTTGGTTTTATCATCCTTGTGATGATGATAATGATGATAATTATTATTATCATAATTGATGTTGATCCCCATGCACCCAGTGTGTGACTATTATCTTATTGTGATGACTGTTGTTATAACCATGATTACGTCACCATTGTGATAATGATGACCCACAGGTACCCCAGTGTGTGACTACTAGCGTTGTTATGACTGTTGTTATGACGACAATAACCGTCGCCATGGTGATGACACCCAGGTACCCCAGTGTGTGACTACTAGCGTTGTTATGACTGTTGCTATGACGACAATAACCGTCACCATGGTGATGACACCCAGGTACTCCAGCGTGTGCAGTTACACCACGGTGCCCGTGCTGACGTCAGCGACGTGGATAACGTCACTGCTGCTGTCCCTGTTGCCTGCCTTGGGGTGGAGCCAGGAGGGAGGGGAGGGAGAGGGGCAGGGGGAGGACTCCCCACCCGTGTGCAGCTTCTTCGGCCTGATGCACCCCGATTATCTGCGCCTGATTCTCTGCCTCTACTTCGTGCCCGGGGTGCTGATGGGTATAGTGTACGGCCATGTCTACAAGGTGTGTCCTGTGTGTGTGTGTGTGTGGTATGTGTGTGTCGTGTGTGTGTGTGTGTGTGTGTGTGTGTGTGTGTGTGTCGTGTGTGTGTGTGTGTGTGTGTGTGTGTCGTGTGTGTGTGTGTGTGTGTGTGTGTGTGTGTGTCCTTTGTGTGTGTCGTGTGTGTGTGTGTGTGTGTGTGTGTGTGTGTGTGACCTCTGTGTGCATGTGTGTCCTTTGTGTGTGTGTGTGTGTGTGTGTGTCCTCTTTGTGTGTTCGTGTGTGTGTGCGTCCTGTGTGTGTGTGTGAACTCAGAATTCAAAACTCATATAATTGTCTTAAAACCCATCAGAGGAAATATGGACACAATAAACTAAACACAACAAAAAACAAAAAGTAAAAGCAATAACTTGTGAGCACATGCAGGATATTCCACAAGACATAGTTACGGATTGCGAACTTTACAGCATTCATATATATATTTTGCCAATTCTGGTTGGAAATAATTTAGTGGCAACAGAGAACTCGACCTTTGGATTATTGTGTTGCCATTGCCATCTGGCCAATGATTCGAAGACAAGGAATTAACTGTCATGAGTAGGCGAGGTCTCAAGTCAGAGTACGCACTACACTTGTCCAGAAAATGCAGTTCATCCTCTATAACTCCACATGCTTTATATAGCCGGTCTTTCCTAGTTACGTTGTAGTGACATCCTCGCTCAATTTCAAGTTCATGTGCAAATATTCGCAATCGACATAATAGTCCTCTTAGTATTTTTGCAGGTGATCAGGTAAGGTTGTAATGTATAAGTGTTTGCAATTTTGCAGTAAAAGAAAAGCCTTGAAATGGTCCCATTCTTTGTGCTGTTCCAAAATTGAACATATTTATCCTGTAGTTTATTCATGACAAAATATCTTAGTCGCTTAATGTTGAGTGTGCCTAGAGAATCCAATTGAAACCAGTATCTTTTTGATAAAATTAAGCCAAGGAACGTTTTCCAATGAATTCATCGATAACGTATCATCATGATGGAGTCTCCCGTCGGACCGACAGATGAGTAGGCAGGCAGGCTTATCTGTCGGTGTGTTTCCTCATATGGGAGAAAAGGCCGATTCTGTATGCGCAGCACTTCGCACAGGTGTTGCAAGGGAAAACGTCTCTAGAAGTTGAACCCTGCTTCCTTCGCTCACGCTTCTCCTTAATGGCCAGCGTTCTCATGTTTTCAAACGTCTTTATGCCACTAGAGCACAGCATCCTCCAGCGAGAGCGGTCAAGGGCATCAGTTTCCTTGGAAGCGATGTCTATGTCACAGGCTTTGAGGTTTGTCTTCAAGGTGTCCTTGAAGCGCTTGCAGGGTCTTCCAAGTTCGCGGTGGCCTTCCTTCAGCTGACCATACAAGAGTATCTTCGGGATCCTGCTGTCTGTCATGGGGACATCGTGTCCTGTCCAGCGTAGCTGGCACTGGATCAGCAGGCTTTCGATGCTGGGCAGGCCGCTCCTCTCTGGGACCTGGAGGTTGGAGACCCTATCTTGCCACTTTATGCCGAGGAGCTTTCGTAGGCATCTCTGGTGAAATTGCTCAAGTTGTTGAATGTGACGGCGATACGTCGTCCATATTTCACAGCAGTACAACAAGGTGGTCAGCACAACAGACCTGTAGGTTTTTGATTTTGGTGCTGAGCCTGATGCCTTTGTTGTTCCACAGCCTGTTGTTGAGTCTGCCAAAGGCGGAGCTGACCTTGGCGATGCGCAGCGTCACTTCTGCATCAAGGGCTCCGTTGCTGCATAGGGTGCTGCCCAGGTAGCAAAACTTGTCGACTGACTTGATCTGTGTCATCGATCTTGATTGCAGGTGGGGGGCAGGCACTGGCGTTCTGTGAGCTAGCTGGTTGGTACATGGACTCGGTCTTGCTGAGGCTGATGATGAGTCCAAAGCGCCTGCAGGAGGTTGAGAACCTGTCTATAATGAACTGCATGTCCTCATGGGTGTGTGCAGCAAGCACGCAATCATCAGCGAAGAGGAACTCTCTCAACAGTGCCTCAAACACCCTGGACCTGGCGTGGAGTCGCCGCAAGTTGAAAAGTTTGCCATGTGTGCGAAACTGAATGTAGATGCCCCGGTCACAGTCTTGGAAGGCGTCAATCAGCATGGCAGAGAAGAGAATGGAGAACAGCGTGGTTGCCAGGATGCGGCCCTGCTTCACTCCATTTACCACAGGGAACGGATCTGACATGTCAGTATTTTACTGTACTGTCGCCTGCATGCCATCGTGGAATGACGCAATCAGCTGGATTAGGCTCTCTGGGCAGCCGAACTTTAGGAGAATCTTCCACAGACCTCGGCGGTTCGCCATGTCGAAGGCCTTAGTCAGGTCTACAAAGACCATGTGGAGCTCCTTGTTCTGCTCACGGCACTTCTCTTGCATCTGGCGTACGGCAAACACCATGTCACATGTTCCCCTGCCTGAGCGGAAGCCGCACTGTGCTTCAGGGATGACTGTGTTGGAGACATGGTCAACTAGTCTGTTCAGTATGATGCGGGCGAAGATCTTGCCGGTGATGCAGAGGAGAGAGACTCCACGGTGGTTATCGCGGGATGTTTTGTCTCCCTTCCGTTTGTAAATGTGGACAATTGAAGCATCCTTGAAATCCTGGGGGGCCTCCCCTCTCTCCCAGATAGACTGGAACAGGGCGGTCAGCTTGTCTGTCAGCACCTCGCCTCCATACTTGTAGATGTCAGCCTGGATTCCATCCGCTACTGGTGCTTTTCCTGACGTTGTCAGCTTCAGGGCATTCCGGGTCTCGACCTTGGTGGTGGGGGTGGGGAGGGGCAGCTAGCGAGTCATTGACTGGTAGCTGTGGGAGGGCTGCAATTACCTCGTCAGATACGGACGAGTCCCTGTTGAGGAGGGTGTTGAAGTGCTCTGCCCAGCAGGCAAGGATGTCTTTCTTGTCTGTCAGGAGAGTGGTGTGGTCCACTTTCTCGGAGATCTGTTCTAGGCCATGCATGGAATAGTTCTGATACCATTTGCTTTGGGTTTTTGTCAATCTAAATTGAAGTCTCCCAAAATGATAGTTTCATAATCAAATATAATCACTTCATCCATGACAGAAGTAAACCTATCCTCCCAGTCTGTATTCTCTGACGGGTTTCTATATACAAATCCTATTAAAAGAGGTTTGTTACCATTTGTCTTAATTTCAACCCAGATTGATTCTACATTTTTAAGCTTCAAGATTACTTAGTCGTTTACAGTTTAACGAAGATGCAAAATATATGAGTAAACCTGTAGTTTTGGGTTTCGTTGGGCCTGATCGGATAATTTGGTATCCTGGCACATTCATATCTGCATCTGAAATGTGTGAAGACAGTCGAGATTCAGCAAAGCAGAAAAGATGAGAGTGATTACCAGAGTTCTGAAGGATGTGTGTGTGTGTATGTGTGTGTGTGTGTGTGTGTGTGTGTGTGTGTGTGTGTGCCAACGGTCGTTGTCTTGTTGCTAACGATAATGCTAAGTCCAGTTTGAAAAGCCAGTGTTGTGTGATGTCTCCGTTATCAGAACTGCTGACCGAGTTGTCGTATCCAGGTCTGTCATCATAATGATGTGATATCACATGTTCAGTATCTTGCGACAGCACCCCATTTCCAAACGCCTCACATCACGGCTCAGACTCTTTTTCCCCAGTCCGCCGTCAGGCTCTGTGTCTGGCATGCCCACAGAAGACAGACCCCAGCAGTGCAGGCTCTGTGTCTGGCATGCCCACAGAAGACAGACCCCAGCAGTGCAGGCTCTGTGTCTGGCATGCCCACAGAAGACAGACCCCAGCAGTGCAGGCTCTGTGTCTGGCATGCCCACAGAAGACAGACCCCAGCAGTGCAGGCTCTGTGTCTGGCATGCCCACAGAAGACAGACCCCAGCAGTGCAGGCTCTGTGTCTGGCGTGCCCACAGAAGACAGACCCCAGCAGTGCAGGCTCTGTGTCTGGCGTGCCCACAGAAGACAGACCCCAGCAGTGCAGGCAGGGACCTGAACCTGATAGGGAGGATGAGGGAGTGGGGAGGGGGGGTGTGTGTGTGTGGGGGGGTGGGGTGGGGGGTGGGGGAGGGGGGTCAGAGGAAGAGACGGGGAAGAGGAAAGAAGAGGTACTGATGACAACAAAGTAAAATCTAATTTGTGTTTGCACATTCCTTCCGTCATTGGTGCTGTGTGTGCATGTCAAATGGTGGGTATATGGCTCTTCCTTTTTAGGAAGTGTCTGGGTTTGCTCCAATGTACCTTTTGTTTGCCTGTGGCTGGTTGGGTCGGTAGCACAAGCAGCACTGACTTGATGTTGTGTACCTTGTGAATGGAGAGAGTTGCCACTCTTTACTATTTGTTGATTTGTGATGATAACGACGACGATGACGTTGATGATGATGAAAGCGATAACAAGGAGAAAAAATGGACGAGGACAAAATATTTGAACACGAATAGAGAAGCAGAAAGAAAAAGAAGTAGTAGTAGCAGAACATTACCAACACCGCCATCACCACCAACAACACTATCATCATATACACCGCCACTCCCCCCCCCACCCCCCCAAAAAAAACAACAACAACACAACAACAACAAAAAAGCCAACAACAAAAAACCCACCATTACCACCACCACAATCACCACCACCGACAACACTACCACCACTACCACCAACAACACCAACACCAACACCATCACCACCATCACCACCAACAACAACACCACCACCATCACCACCAACAACATCACCACCAACAACACCACCACAATCACCACTACCACCACCATTACCATCACCACCACCACCCCCCAGCTAACCGTCGTGGTGTTCAGGTGGCCAGGCGTCACTCCCGGCAGATCCAGTCCCAGCACAGCAGTGCCACCCGCCGATCCCAGCGTCACACGTGGAGGTTCACCAAGACCATTGTGCTGATCGTTGGGCTCTACTTCCTGTGCTGGCTGCCCATCGGTACGTCTGTCTGTCTGCCTGTCTTTCCCTCTGCCTGTCTGTCTGTTTGTCTGTACCTGTGTGTGTGTGTGTGTGTGTGTGTGTGTGTGTGTGTGTGTGTGTGTGAGAGAGAGAGAGAGAGAGAGAGAGAGATGACGCGGTTGAGTATTTATATGGTTTGACAGTCCTGATGTGGGCCTGTGCGGTCTGCGGGACTACAAGCAACAATCAACAAGTTGAGTTAACCGTCCGTTTATCTGTCTCCGTGTCTCTGTCTGCCTGTTAGGATCTCTCTCTGTCTGTCTGTCTCTGTCTGTCTGTCTGTCTATCTGTCTGTCTGTCTCTCACAATAATAATAATAATAATGGTATTTATATAGCGCTGAGTCTTGTGCAGAAACAAATCAAAGCGCTTTCGCATAAAATATTAGCAAAAGCATTAGCAGAGAGACTTAGCAGTGTAATAGATAAACTAGTGAATAATAATCAGGTGGGGTTTATTAGAGGCAGAAATATTGCTACAATCATAAGAACAATAATTATATGATGTGATCAATTATTTAAATAATACAAAGAAAGCTGGATACTTACTTGCAATCGACTATTCTAAAGCCTTTGACTCTATCCCTAGAAAATGTATGCTTCACATGTTTGATATTGGCTTCGGTGCCGACTTTAAAAAATGGGTTTATGTTTTGAATAACGGAAGCTCATGCTTTGTTAACCACGGCAGATGGATATCCGAGCCCTTCGATGTATTATGTGGGATCAGACAAGGTTGCCCATTCTCACCTCTTGCTTTCGTCTTGGCTGCAGAATTACTAGCTGTTAAGATCAAAGACAGCACAATAAAAGAGATAAAACCACCTACTTCTTCAGAGAGAGATGCAGCTTCTATCAAAGTAAAACAAATGACAGATGACACAACACTGTTCTTACAAGATAAAGAGGATATAATTAAGTCATTAGAAATATTTATTTGGTTCGAAAGTTTTTCGGGCCTGAAACTTAATTTGCAGAAAACTAAGGCACTAAAAGTAGGCAAAGAAAATGAAGACGAACACATACCAGTCTCAGTAGTGAATAAGACTGATATAAAAAAAAAAAAAAAAAATCAGGGATTGTTTTGAATCAGGTAAGGTGGCAAAAAATATTGAAGAAAACTGGATCGATAGAACAGATCACATGAAACATTTGATAAAACAATGGAGTACAAGAAACCTCAGCATTCAAGAAAAAGTTGCAGTAATAAAAACATTTCTTATTAGTCAGTTTACATATGTTATGCAATTTGTCGGCCTTCCAATCAAAATCCAACATACAGTGAATACGTACCTATTAACATTTTTCTGGCAGAAAAAATACAGCACTAGAAAGCATTGGAAAAAATAAAAAAAAGAAAGGTAATAGAGGCAGGTTATGACGAGGGAGGACTTAATATGACAAACATGATCAACGTACAAAAATATTTGTATTTACTAGGGGCGGGAAAGTTATTTGAAACCACTGACAAGCTAACTTTGTGAGTTTTATACCAATATGGCACCTTGGGAAACTTGCAAAGTACGAAAATATTTTTCACATTAACTGTAAAGCAGATGAAATAATTAGTCTAGACAGAATGGATAATGATTTCTGGAAAGATGTTTTAACAGATTACCTGGACAACAAGACTCACGACAAACCGGACGACGTAGACAGAGCTAACTTCCACGACCAGCTGCTATTCAACAATTCATCATAAGAATTATGATGGGGGAGGGGTGGGGGGGGGGGGGGGGCATGGGTGACCATGTGTGGGATGGGCGTGTATCTCTGTCTTTGTTTTGTCTTTTCTTATTGTGTGTGGGGGAGGGTGACCATGTGTGGGATGGGTGTGTATCTCTGTATTGGTTTTGTCTTTTCTTATTGTGTGTGGGGGAGGGTGACCATGTGTGGGATGGGCGTGTATCTGTCTTTGTTTTGTCTTTTCTTATTGTGTGTGGGGGAGGGTGACCATGTGTGGGATGGGTGTGTATCTCTGTCTTTGTTTTGTCTTTTCTTATTGTGTGTGGGGGAGGGTGACCATGTGTGGGATGGGCGTGTATCTCTGTCTTTGTTTTGTCTTTTCTTATTGTGTGTGGGGGAGGGTGACCATGTGTGGGATGGGCGTGTATCTCTGGTTTTTTTTTTGTCTTTTCTTATTGTGTGTGGGGGAGGAAGGGGGGAGGCGCATATGCATGAGCGTGTGTGTGTTTGTAGGTGAGAGTGGTGTGTGTGTGCGTGTGGTTCTCAGTTCTTGGATGTTTTATTCGGTGAAATAACGTGTTCTCCATGGAAGTGCATGCAACTGTGTTCTCCATGGAAGTGCATGCAACTGTGTTCTCCATGGACTTGCATGCGACTGAGGCCACAAAGCACAAGAAGAGTGAGTGTAAAACGAAAGAGCTTATGCCAGATCATGCCAACGTCCCAAACGGGAAAGGTCAGCTGAACACGCTGTATCAGATGACTGGTACGTTTTAAGATGAAATGAAATGTACCTGTAAGTTGAAGTGCAGTTGCAGTTTGTTCATATGGATGCGCACACGAGTAAAGAGAATCCATTGTCACAGACTGCCGAGCTGATTGTGATGCACGTGCTTGGGATTAAGGTATTTGTTTCAAGGTTTCTTAATAATTAAAAAAAATCGAACAGAAGAAAAATGAAACAAAAAAATAACAAGCATACTGATTTTTGCATGCAGTAGAATTTATTTGTCTCATGAACCATCATGAAGCCTACATATACAATTATCCATGCTGTCACGGAGCCATGAGCAGGCATGAGTATGCATCTTGTGTGTACATATAATTTTTATGTGTATGCTTGTATATATGTCTGTCATTGTATATTGCAATGATTATCACACACACACACACACACACACACACACACACACACACACACACACACACACACACACACACACAAACACACACACACACACACACACACACACACACATATGACGCATAAACATTATTCAACTTCTGCGTGTGATTTGCTTTTGATTGTAGCACTTGAACATCAGCAGATTTATCACTGATTATCTAGGTTGACATCAGTAAACCTAATACTTTTGATTGTAGCACTTGAACATCAGCAGATTTATCACTGATTATCTAGGTTGACATCAGTAAACCTAATACTTTTGATTGTAGCACTTGAACATCAGCAGATTTATCACTGATTATCTAGGTTGACATCAGTAAACCTAATACTTTTGATTGTAGCACTTGAACATCAGCAGATTTATCACTGATTATCTAGGTTGACATCAGTAAACCTAATACTTTTGATTGTAGCACTTGAACATCAGCAGATTTATCACTGATTATCTAGGTTGACATCAGTAAACCTAATACTTTTGATTGTAGCACTTGAACATCAGCAGATTTTCACTGATTATCTAGGTTGACATCAGTAAACCTAATACTTTTGTTTGTAGCACTTGAACATCAGCAGATTTATCACTGATTATCTAGGTTGACATCAATAAACCTAATACTGGCATTTGCTTGGTAATGAATTATCGTATCTGTGTGTATCTGTTTGTATCATATAGGCTGGAAGAAAACTTATTGGCCTTTACCACTTTGTAGTGATTAAAGCTGTTGACTGGTTAAAAAAAAAGGTCCTACAGGGGTCAAGTCATGGAGTCCCACAGGGGTAAAGTCATGAAGTCCTACAGTGGTGAAGTCCCACAGGGGTGAAGTCATTAAGTCCTACAGGGTTGAAGTCCCACAGGGTTGAAGTCATTAAGTTATACAGGGTTGAAGTCATTAAGTCCTACAGGGGTGAAGTCCCATAGGGTTGAAGTCATTAAGTCCTACAGGGGTGAAGTCCCACAGGGGTGAAGTCATGAAGTCCTACAGGGGTGAAGTCCCACAGGGTTGAAGTCATTAAGTCCTACAGGGTTGAAGTCCCACAGGGTTGAAGTCATTAAGTCCTATAGGGTTGAAGTCCCACAGGGGTGAAGTCATTAAGTCCTACAGGGTTGAAGTCCCACAGGCGTGAAGTCATTAAGTTATACAGGGATGAAGTCATTAAGTCCTACAGGGTTGAAGTCCCACAGGGTTGAAGTCATTAAGTCCTACAAGGGTGAAGTCCCACAGGTTTGAAGTCATTAAGTCCTACAGGAGTGAAGTCCCACAGGGGTGAAGTCATTAAGTCCTACAGGGTTGAAGTCCCACAGGCGTGAAGTCATTAAGTTATACAGGGTTGAAGTCATTAAGTTAAGACGCTCAGCTGCCAATACAGAGAGTCCGTGAGGGTGTGGGTTCGAATCCCGCTCTCGCCCTTTCTCCTAAGTTTGACTGGAAAATCAAACTGAGCGTCTAGTCTTTCGGATGAGACGATAAACCGAGGTCCCGTGTGCAGCACGCACTTGGCGCACTGAAAAAGAACCCATGGCAACGAGAGTGTTGTCCTCTGGCGAAATTACGTAAAATGAAATCCACTTTCATAGGTACACAAATATGTAAGCATGCACTCAAGGCCTGACTAAGCGCGTTGGGTTATGCTGCTGGTCAGGCATCTGCTCAACAGATGTGGTGTAGCGTGTATGGATTTGTCCGAACGCAGTGACGCCTCCTTGAGAAAGTGAAACTGAAAACTGAAACTGAAACTGAAGTCATTAAGTCCTACAGGGGTGAAGTCCCACAGGGAGGAAGTCATGAAGTCCTACAGGGGTGAAGTCCCACAGGGATGAAGTCATTAAGTCCTACAGGGTTGAAGTCCCACAGGGTTGAAGTCATTAAGTCCTATAGGGTTGAAGTCCCACAGGGGTGAAGTCATGAAGTCCTACAGGGGTGAAGTCCCACAGGGGTGAAGTCATTAAGTCCTACAGGGTTGAAGTCCCACAGGCGTGAAGTCATTAAGTTATACAGGGTTGAAGTCATTAAGTCCTACAGGTGTGAAGTCCCACAGGGTTGAAGTCATTAAGTCCTACAGGGGTGAAGTCCCACAGGGTTGAAGTCATTAAGTCCTACAGGGTTGAAGTCCCACAGGGTTGAAGTCATTAAGTCCTACAGGGGTGAAGTCCCACAGGGTTGAAGTCATTAAGTCCTACAGGGTTGAAGTCCCACAGGCGTGAAGTCATTAAGTTATACAGGGTTGAAGTCATTAAGTCCTACAAGGGTGAAGTCCCAAAGGGTTGAAGTCATTAAGTCCTACAGGTGTGAAGTCCCACAGGGGTGAAGTCCCACAGGGTTGAAGTCATTAAGTTATACAGGGTTGAAGTCATTAAGTCCTACAGGGGTGAAGTCCCACAGGGTTGAAGTCATTAAGTCCTACAGGTGTGAAGTCCCACAGGGGTGAAGTCATGAAATCCTACAGGGTTGAAGTCCCACAGGGTTGAAGTCATTAAGTCCCACAGGGTTGAAGTCCCACAGGGTTGAAGTCATTAAATCCTACAGGGGTGAAGTCCCACAGGGTTGAAATCATAAGTCCTACAGGGTTGAAGTCCCACAGGATTGAAGTCATTAAGTCCCACAGGGGTGAAGTCATTAAGTTCTACAGGGTGAAGTCATTAAGTTCTACAGGGTGAAGTCATTAAGTTCTACAGGGTAGAAGTTCTACAGGGTAGAAGTTCTACAGGGTTGAAGTCATTAAGTTCTACAGGGGTGAAGTCTCACAGGGTTGAAGTCATTAAGTTCTACAGGGTTGAAGTTCTACAGGGTTGAAGTCATTAAGTTCTACAGGGTTGAAGTCCCACAGGGTTGAAGTCATTAAGTTCTACCTGTTGTTTTGTCCAGGTGTGGTGATCATTCTACACCTGTTGTTTTGTCCAGGTGTGGTGATCATTCTACATCTGTTGTTTTGCCCAGGTGTGGTGATCATCCTTCACCTATTGTTTTGTCCAGGTGTGGTGATCATTCTACACCTGTTGTTTTGTCCAGGTGTGGTGATCATTCTACACCTGTTGTTTTGCCCAGGTGTGGTGATCATCCTTCACCTGTTGTTTTGTCCAGGTGTGGTGATCATTCTACACCTGTTGTTTTGTCCAGGTGTGGTGATCATTCTACACCTGTTGTTTTGTCCAGGTGTGGTGATCATTCTACACCTGTTGTTTTGTCCAGGTGTGGTGATCATTCTACATCTGTTGTTTTGTCCAGGTGTGGTGATCATCCTTCACCTGTTGTTTTGTCCAGGTGTGGTGATCATTCTACACCTGTTGTTTTGTCCAGGTGTGGTGATCATTCTACACCTGTTGTTTTGTCCAGGTGTGGTGATCATTCTACACCTGGAGGGCCGCCTGTGGCAGTACAGCCTGGCGGAGCGGGGCAACCTGCTGATGTACAGCTCTATCCCAGCCTTCGCGGGCAGCCTGGCCAACCCCATCATCTACGCCGTCAAGATCCTGCCCGTCAGGGCCCGCTTCCAGTCCGTCTTCTGCCGCCGCCACATCGACACCTTCTATACCGGGACCAGCGTCGCTCCTACCACTGGGCATGCCTGGACCACTGACCAGCAAAGCCGACAGCTGACCTGTGATGGCCAGGGCAGAATGTTGAAGGGTGGTGGTGGTGGGGGGTTAGAACTGTGAGAGCTAAACGCAGTTTGTGCAGCGTCTTGCAACGCATCTCCCTTGAAAACGTGTGTCTGGACTGCTGGCACTGATAGTCTGGAACACACAGTGCCGGGCTCCTAAAGACTGATAGTCTGGAACACACAGTGCCGGGCTTCTAAAGACTGATAGTCTGGAACACACAGTGCCGGGCTTCTAAAGACCGTTCTCATCACCTCCCCCCTCAGACAACGCCCGGTCCCTTCCTGAAAGGGATGACTCTGTTCTTCCTGTTAGCTTTGCCTACCCACTGAATGTCTACACATTGAATGCCTTCACACTTAATGTCTACCCACTGAATGTCTACACAATCAATCAATCAATCAAAAACACTTTATTAATCCACATGGAAATTAAGTTGTGCAATCACAGGCTCATTGTAAACACTGGCATAAAATCATGCGCAACATAAGAAGAGATTAAAACTAGTCAAATAAGAATTCCCAATAGCTGACGATATACTAACCCCCCCACCCCCCACCCCCCCACTCACATACTCATGTTAAGACAATAGGGTATTGCACAACAATATTAACAAATGAAAACATCCAACAAAAAAAGGGTATAAGATTACTAAAAATGACATGCGCGCACGCACGCACACCCACCCACCCACACACACACCCACACACACACACACACACACGTTAAGACCATAAGGTATTGTACAACAATACATAAATAAAAACATCAAGGGAATAAATCGCATATATAAGTAAAATGCACACACACACACACACACACACTCACTCACACACACACAAACAACGTATGCATGCACATAACATATGTCACGCCAATAAGATTAGAACATTAACATTAAGATACATGAAATCCAAGTAAAATAAGAAAATATTTTAAAATCACTTCCGATCACACACACACACAAATGCTTGCTTGCCCGTGCTCACCCGCTCAGTCCCACATGCACGCATAATGTCTGCTCCCATACACTCGTCTGCTGGTGAAGTTCAGGTGTTGCTGTGGCGAGGGGGCTTGGGGGGTGGGAGGGTTCACTTAGTGTATTGGATGTTTTGATTGTGTGCGCGAATGGCTGTAGGAATAAATGAATTAATGTATCGAGATGTTCTTGCGCGTGGAGCTCTAAACCTACCACTTATGTCTGACCTTCTGCTATTAATGTCATCATGTAGTGGGTGTCTTACGTCGGTCAAAATTGTTATTAGTCTGTCAGTCAGTTTTCTATTGTGCATGTCGCTAAAGGTGTCTTGTCTTATACCCACCACCCCACCCGCTTTCCTAATGACTTTTTCCAACCTGTCTTTGTCATGTTTGGTCAGGTTTCCCCCCCAGCACACGGCTCCGTATGTTAAAACACTACAGACAACAGATGTGTAAAACATTTGGAGCATCTGCTTGCATACATTAAAAGATTTCATTTTTCTAAGACAGTACATGCGACTGTTGCTCTTTTTAATGAGTGCAGTTGAGTTTTCATTCCAAGACAGCTTATTGTCGATTATCACACCGAGATATTTGTATGAGTCTACTTGTTCGACCACTTCATTTTTTGTGATGATTTTACTTAAAGTTGATTTCTTTTTTCTGAAGTCGATAACAAGCTCTTTGGTTTTGCCAACATTCAGCTCAAGGAAATTTTCTTCACACCAGTTCACAAACCTGTCAATTTCTCTTCGGTAGTCAGTGTCATCGTCGTCAGTAATAAGTCCTGTCAGTGCGGAGTCATCTGCAAACTTAACGAGGGGACACGAATTGGTCAGGCTTCTGCATTCAGCCGTATACAAGGTAAAAAGAAAAGGCGAGAGGACTGTACCTTGTGGTGCACCTGTGTTTGTGAAAGAGACAGTAGACATAAAATCATTTAATTTTACAAACTGAGGCCTTTTAGTAAGATAGTCTAAAACCCATAAAATCGTCGGAAAAGCGAGTCCCATGTGCATCAGCTTTTTTGCTAAGAGGTGAGGTTGAATTGTATTAAAAGCACTAGAAAAATCAAAGAACATCAAGCGGACACAGGTATTTGATTTGTCTAGGTGTTCATAGATTTTGTTCAAGACAAACAGTATTGCATCATCCGTACATCTGTTTCTCCTGTATGCAAATTGCAAGGGATCTAAAAATGGTTTGACAGACTCCTGCAAATAGACAAGTATCACTCTCTCAAAAACTTTCATCACAGCAGATGTCAGTGCTACAGGACGGAGGTCATTCATACATGAAACATGTGTTTTCTTAGGTACAGGTATAATGCAGGAAGTTTTCCAGATAGATGGTATTTTGCATTCACTAAGAGACTGATTAAAAATAATTGTTAAAATCTGGTAGAGCTGAGCTGCACAGTATTTCAGTGTATTTGATCGGATCATATCAGGACCAGGTGCTTTGTTTGGTTTCACTCGTTTTAATTGTGAAAGCACTTCCTCTTCAGACACAACAATACATTCGTCCTTCTTAACATTTAAAATATCACTTAAATCTTGTCTTTCTGCGCTAAAATCGTGACAATCAAAACGAGCAAAAAAGTCATTCAGTTTGTTTGCTTCTTCTTCTGATGATGATAAAACCGTTTCTTTCCCCCCCTTTCTACCTTTGTATCCACTCATTAGTTTCATCCCTTCCCACACCCCTTTCATGTTGCTGCTGAGTAATTTGTTTTCTATTTTCCGCTTATAGTTTTCTCTGCCCTCTTGCAAGTCTTTCTTAACCTGTCTTTGTGCTTCCCTAATCTCTTCTTTTACCCCTCCCTTAAAAGCACTTTTCTTAGCATTAAGAGTACCTTTGATCCGTTTCGAAATCCAGGGTTTGTTATTGGCAAAAATTTTAACATCTCTAGCTGGAACAACACAATCTTCACAAAACTTAATGTAATCTGTAACTGTATCTGCTAATTCACATACATTGTCCGTGGCCTCAACAAACACATTCCAGTCTGTGCACTCAAAACAGCCTCTTAAGGTGTCAATGGAGTCAGCTGACCAGTCACGCACTGACACTTTCACAGGCGGCTGACGTTTCACTAAAGGTCTGTAACGTGGCAACAGATAGGTTAGGCTGTGGTCAGAACGTCCAAGGGGTGGCAGCTGTACAGAAGAATAAGAATCCGGTACATTAGAATAAAACAAATCAATTGTCTTGTTCTCGCGGGTTGGGACAGTAACATGCTGGTAAAAATTTGGAAGTGTCTTTTTAAGAGAACAGTGATTAAAATCCCCGGTTAAAAGTTTCAAAGAGTCAGGTGCCTTTGCCTCAAGATCGTGTATGTGGCTGGCAATTGCGTTCTCTGCTTCACTCGCACTGGCTTTGGGGTGAATATACACAACTGTCAGTTGCACGTGCGAAAATTCCCGTGGCAAGTAGTATGGCCTGATTCCAAGGGTCATGAACTCTAACACAGGTGAGCATTCCTTGTGTGTGACAGTGATGTTGTTTGGATGACACCATTGTTCGTTGATAAAAACACACACCCCACCTCCCCCCTTCTTCCCCGCATCTTCAGTCCTGTCCCCCCTGAATAAACTAAAACCATCTAACGACACTTGTTCATCAGCAATAAAACTGTTTAGCCACGTTTCTGTAAAACACATTAAACTGCACGTTTTAAAATCGGAGCAGGATAAAATGTTGGCCGAAAGTTCGTCTGTTTTGTTTCTGAGTGATTGCACATTGCCCTCGATCACAGTTGGTAGATAGGGTTTATATTTTCTGACCTTGTTTCTGGCTCTGACACCACCCTTCCGACCTCGTCTGCGGGGCTTTAGCTCCTTTGGAAGATCGAGACGAGGTCGGATCTTGGACAGTGCAGACGACCGAAGTCGAAGTAGGTCCGCCATGTTGTAGTGGGTGGGCGCGGCAAGCCAGTCATGGTTGACACCGGTTGTTTGGCTAAAACAGCCACACACAGACAGGAGCAGCAACAGCAGGCACACCACAACACACTTGGAACAGTCACACACCATCTTGCACAAGTATAAAAAGGCTAATACAGGTAAAACTCCACAAAACACTAAAAAGCACGAGCCTGCAAAAACTGACATTGACTGCCTTCACACTGTGTACCCACTGAATGTCTACACATTGAATGCCTTCACACTTAATGTCTACCTACTGAATGTCTACACATTGAATGCCTTCACACTGTCTACCCACTGAATGTCTACACATTGACTGCCTTCACACGTAATGTCTACCAACTGAATGTCTACACATTGACTGCCTTCACACTGTCTACCCACTGAATGTCTACACATTGACTGCCTTCACACGTAATGTCTACCCACTGAATGTCTACACATTGACTGCCTCCACACTCTGTACCCACTGAATGTCTACACATTGACTGCCTTCACACTGTGTACCCACTGAATGTCTACACATTGAATGCCTCCACACTGTCTACCCACTGAATGTCTACACATTGACTGCCTTCACACGTAATGTCTACCCACTGAATGTCTACACATTGACTGCCTTCACACTGTGTACCCACTGAATGTCTACACATTGACTGCCTTCACACTGTACCCACTGAATGTCTACACATTGACTGCCTTCACACTGTCTACCCACTGAATGTCTACACATTGACTGCCTTCACACTGTCTACCCACTGAATGTCTACACATTGACTGCCTTAACACTGTCTACCCACTGAATGTCTACACATTGACTGCCTTCACACTGTCTACCCACTGAATGTCTACACATTGACTGCCTTCACACTGTCTACCCACAGAAAGTCTACACATTGAATGGCTTCACACTGTCTACCCACTGAATGTCTACACATTGAATGCCTTCACACTTAATGTCTACCCACTGAATGTCTACACATTGACTGCCTTCACACTTAATGTCTACCCACTGAATGTCTACACATTGAATGCCTTCACACTTAATGTCTACCCACGGAATGTCTACACATTGAATGCCTTCACACTGTCTACCCATTGAATGTCTACACATTGAATGACTTCACACTTACTGTCTACCAACTGAATGTCTACACATTGAATGGCTTCACACTGTCTACCCACTGAATGTCTACACATTGAATGACTTCACACTGTCTACCCACTGAATGTCTGCACATTGAATGACTTCACACTTAATGTCTGCCCACTGAATGTCTACACATTAAATGACTTCACACTTACTGTCTACCAACTGAATGTCTACACATTGAATGGCTTCACACTTAATGTCTACCCACTGAATGTCTACAGATTGAATGGCTTCACACTTACTGTCTACCAACTGAATGTCTGCACATTAAATGGCTTCACACTTTCTACCCACTGAATATCTACACATTGAATGCCTTCACACTGTCTACCCACTGAATGTCTACACATTGACTGCCTTCACACGTAATGTCTACCCACTGAATGTCTACACATTGACTGCCGTCACACTGTCTACCCACTGAATGTCTACACATTGAATGGCTTCACACTGTCTACCCACTGAATGTCTACACATTGAATGCCTTCACACTGTCTACCCACTGAATGTCTACACATTGAATGCCTTCACACGTAATGTCTACCCACTGAATGTCTACACATTGAAAGCCTTCACACGTAATGTCTACCCACTGAATGTCTACACATTGACTGCCTTCACACTGTCTACCCACTGAATGTCTACACATTGACTGCCTTTACACTGTCTACCCACTGAATGTCTACATATTGAATGCCTTCACACTGTCTACCCACTGAATGTCTACACATTGAATGCCTTCACACTGTCTACCCACTGAATGTCTACACATTGACTGCCTTCACACTGTGTACCCACTGAATGTCTACACATTGACTGCCTTCACACTGTCTGCCCACTGAATGTCTACACATTGAATGGCTTCACAATGTCTACCCACTGAATGTCTACACATTGAATGCCTTCACACGTATGTCTACCCACTGAATGTCTACACATTGAATGCCTTCACACTGTCTACCCACTGAATGTCTACACATTGACTGCCTTCACACGTAATGTCTACCCACTGAATGTCTACACATTGACTGCCTTCACACTGTCTACCCACTGAATGTCTACACATTGACTGCCTTTACACTGTCTACCCACTGAATGTCTACATATTGAATGCCTTCACACTGTCTACCCACTGAATGTCTACACATTGAATGCCTTCACACTGTCTACCCACTGAATGTCTACACATTGACTGCCTTCACACTGTGTACCCACTGAATGTCTACACATTGACTGCCTTCACACTGTCTGCCCACTGAATGTCTACACATTGAATGGCTTCACAATGTCTACCCACTGAATGTCTACACATTGAATGCCTTCACACGTAATGTCTACCCACTGAATGTCTACACATTGAATGCCTTCACACTGTCTACCCACTGAATGTCTACACATTGACTGCCTTCACACGTAATGTCTACCCACTGAATGTCTACACATTGACTGCCTCCACACTGTCTACCCACTGAATGTCTACACATTGACTGCCTTCACACGTAATGTCTACCCACTGAATGTCTACACATTGACTGCCTTCACACGTAATGTCTACCCACTGAATGTCTACACATTGACTGCCTTCACACTGTCTGCACACTGAATGTCTACACATTGAATGCCTTCACACTGTCTACCCAATGAATGTCTACACATTGACTGCCTTCACACTGTCTACCCACCGAATGTCTACACATTGACTGCCTTCACACTGTCTACCCACTGAATGCCTACACATTGAATGGCTTCATACTGTCTACCCACTGAATGTCTACACATTGAATGCCTTCACACTGTCTACCCACTGAATGTCTACACATTGAATGGCTTCACACTGTCTACCCACTGAATGTCTACACATTGAATGCCTTCACACTTAATGTCTACCCACTGAATGTCTACACATTGAATGGCTTCATACTGTCCACCCAGGGACTGTCTACACATTGAATGCCTTCACACTGTCTACCCAGGGACTGTCTACACATTGAATGGCTTCTCCCCAAGGACTGTCTACACATTGAATGGCTGTTGTGGGAGCCAGCACTTCTCCACAGGGAGGTGGGTTATGTGTCACCAGCAAGCGACAGCTGTTCAGCTTTTCACAGCGTTCACAACAATGGCTGTGTTGGCCCCTGCTGGAGGGAAGGAGATCAGGTTGGGGGAATACTGCTGCTTGGGAGCTGTCTCCTGGGAGCTGTCTCCTTGGAGGGAAGTGCTACCTGAGAGCTGTCTCCTCGGAGGGTAGTGCTACCTGAGAGCTGTCTCCTCGGAGGGAAGTGCTACCTGAGAGCTGTCTCCTTGGAGGGAAATGCTACCTGAGAGCTGTCTCCTTGGAGAGTAGTGCTACCTGAGAGCTGTCTCCTCAGAGGGAAGTGCTACCTGAGAGCTGTCTCCTCGGAGGGAAGTGCTACCTGAGAGCTGTCTCCTCGGAGGGAAGTGCTACCTGAGAGCTGTCTCCTTGGAGGGAAGTGCTACCTGAGAGCTGTCTCTTCGGAGGGTAGTGCTACCTGAGAGCTGTCTCCTCGGAGGGAAGTGCTACCTGAGAGCTGTCTCCTTGGAGGGAAGTGCTACCTGAGAGCTGTCTCCTTAGAGGGTAGTGCTACCTGAGAGCTGTCTCCTCGGAGGGAAGTGCTACCTGAGAGCTGTCTCCTTGGAGGGAAGTGCTACCTGAGAGCTGTCTCCTTGGAGGGTAGTGCTACCTGAGAGCTGTCTCCTTGGAGGGAAGTGCTACCTGAGAGCTGTCTCCTGGAAGTGCTACCTGAGAGCTGTCTCCTTGGAGGGAAGTGCTACCTGGGAGCTGTCTCCTTGGAGGGAAGTGCTACCTGAGAGCTGTCTCCTTGGAGGGAAGTGCTACCTGAGAGCTGTCTCCTTGGAGGGTAGTGCTACCTGAGAGCTGTCTCCTCGGAGGGAAGTGCTACCTGAGAGCTGTCTCCTTGGAGGGAAGTGCTACCTGAGAGCTGTCTCCTTGGAGGGTAGTGCTACCTGAGAGCTGTCTCCTTGGAGGGTAGTGCTACCTGAGAGCTGTCTCCTTGGAGGGTAGTGCTACCTGAGAGCTGTCGGGAGTCCAGCAGAGGCAAACACGCCTAGGACTCCCCCGTGGAACGTCTGACGCACGCCCCAACCCCCCCCTCCCCCAACCCCAACAAAGCATCCTTCACTGATCCAGACCCCAGCTGTCAACAAGTAGGCCTCTGTGGCAGTATGTTGTTGAACTGTATATGTTATGAATGTCCCGGCGTCACCCAGGCTGAGAGATAAGACACATGCAGTGTTGGTCAGGACGTCAGAGAAACACTCCCAAAGACGCATCCTTTACAGTGGATGACGTGGACTGTGTGATCCCAGTCTGCCCATTGGAGCACACAGCCCACTGAAGTGTGGACCAGTGCTGACCATGGGCCGACCATCCCTCCCTCCCCCACCACGTCTCACGGGGATTGAACTGTCGTCCTCCCAGAGGAGGGCTGGAAGGTTGTGACGTGTTGACAGGTGTTGTGACGTGTTGTCAGGGCACTATCTGTCAGGTGTTGTGACGTGTTGTCAGGGCACTGTTTGACAGGTGTTGTGACGTGTTGTCAGGGCACTATCTGACAGGTGTTGTGACGTGTTGTCAGGGCACTGTCTGACAGGTGTTGTGACGTGTTGTCAGGGCACTGTCTGACAGGTGTTGTGACGTGTTGTCAGGGCACTATCTGACAGGTGTTGTAACGTGTTGTCAGGGCACTGTCTGACAGGTGTTGTGACGTATTGTCAGGGCACTGTCTGACAGGTGTTGTGACGTGTTGTCAGGGCACTGTCTGACAGGTGTTGTGACGTGTTGTCAGGGCACTATCTGACAGGTGTTGTGACGAATTGTCAGGGCACTGTCTGACAGGTGTTGTGACGTGTTGTCAGGGCACTGACAGGTGTTGTGACGTGTTGTCAGGGCACTGTCTGACAGGTGTTGTGACGTGTTGTCAGGGCACTATCTGACAGGTGTTGTGACGAATTGTCAGGGCACTGTCTGACAGGTGTTGTGACGTGTTGTCAGGGCACTGACAGGTGTTGTGACGTGTTGTCAGGGCACTGTCTGACAGGTGTTGTGACGTGTTGTCAGGGCACTGTCTGACAGGTGTTGTGACGTGTTGTCAGGGCACTGTCTGACAGGTGTTGTGACGTATTGTCAGGGCACTGTCTGACAGGTGTTGTGACGTATTTTCAGGGCACTGTCTGACAGGTGTTGTCACGTATTGTCAGGGCACTGTCTGACAGGTGTTGTGACGTGTTGTCAGGGCACTGACAGGTGTTGTGACGTATTGTCAGGGCACTGACAGGTGTTGTGACATGTTGTCAGGGCACTGACAGGTGGTGTGACGTGTTGTCAGGGCGCTGTCTGACAGGTGTTGTGACGTGTTGTCAGGGCGCTGTCTGACAGGTGTTGTGACGTGTTGTCAGGGCACTGACAGATGTTGTGACGTGTTGTCAGGGCACTATCTGACAGCTGTTGTGACGTGTTGTCAGGGCAGTATCTGACAGGTGTTGTGACGTGTTGTCAGGGCAGTATCTGACAGGTGTTGTGATGTGTTGTCAGGGCAGTATCTCACAGATGTTGTGACGTGTTGTCAAGGCACTGACAGGTGTTGTGACGTGTTGTCAGGGCACTGTCTGACAGGTGTTGTGACGTGTTGTCAGGGCACTGTCTGACAGGTGTTGTGACATGTTGTCAGGGCACTGACAGATGTTGTGACGTGTTGTCAGGGCACTATCTGACAGGTGTTGTGACGTGTTGTCAGGGAACTGTCTGACAGGTGTTGTGACATGTTGTCAGGGCACTGACAGGTGTTGTGACGTGTTGTCAGGGCACTGTCTGACAGGTGTTGTGACGTGTTGTCAGGGCACTGTCTGACAGGTGTTGTGATGTGTTGTCAGGGCACTGTCTGACAGGTGTTGTGACGTGTTGTCAGGGCACTGTCTGACAGGTGTTGTGATGTGTTGTCAGGGCACTGTCTGACAGGTGTTTTAACGTGTTGTCAGGGCAGTATCTGACAGGTGTTGTGACGTGTTGTCAGGGCACTATCTGACAGGTGTTGTGACGTGTTGTCAGGGCAGTATCTGACAGGTGTTGTGACGTATTGTCAGGGCACTGACAGGTGTTGTGACGTGTTGTCAGGGCAGTATCTGACGGGTGTTGTGACGTATTGTCAGGGCACTGTCTGACAGGTGTTGTGACGTGTTGTCAGGGCAATATCTGACAGGTGTCTGACGTGCTGTCAGGGCACTGACAGGTGTTGTGACGTGTTGTCAGGGCACTATCTGACTGTGCGTGTGTATTTGTGTAGGTGTGTGTTTGTATTTGTGTGTATGTGTGTTTGTGTGTGTATGTGTGTGTGTGTGTGTGTGTGTGTGTATGAGAGAGAGAGAGAGAGAGAGAGAGAGAGAGAGAGAGAGAGAGTCTCAGTCTCAGAACGCAGCCGACATGTGGAGACAGGCCAGTGTATCTAGCTGTGTCAGCTCAACACATGATAACACAGCTGTCACCTGATAGCACAACTGGGTCACATGATAACCCAACTGGGTCAGTACTAGTGTGACCACAGGTCAAGGCCACCTCAGTCCACTGGTGTTGGTGGTGAGCCCAGACCTTCAGTTACTGATTGATTGATTGATTTTCTCTTTTCTTTTTACAAGTGCCAGGCAGAACAGCGACTGTCAGCCTGAAGTGAGGATACTGTGAGGGTGACAGCATGATGCAGCGGGAAAGTTCAACCCGTATGGTTAGCTCCTGTAATGTATCAATGAGCAATCTATCGATCAGTCAGTCAACCAACCAATCTATCTATCTATCTATTTTACATATCAACACACCCGCACAGCCCCCCCCCCCCCCAGCACACACACACACACACACACAGGCGGCTGGTATTGCTGGGGCTGTAAGACAAATGTCTGCTGAAATAAGAAATACAGTGAAACTTAGGTTTAAGACAAATGTCTGCTGAAATAAGAAATACAATGAAACTGGGGTTTAAGACAAATGTCTGCTGAAATAAGAAATACAATGAAACTTAGGTTTAAGACAAATGTCTGCTGAAATAAGAAATACAATGAAACTTAGGTTTAAGACAAATGTCTGCTGAAATAAGAAATACAATGAAACTGGGGTTTAAGACAAATGTCTGCTGAAATAAGAAATACAATGAAACTGGGGTTTAAGACAAATGTCTGCTGAAATAAGAAATACGATGAAACTTAGGGTTAAGACAAATGTCTGCTGAAATAAGGAATACAATGAAACTTAGGTTTACGACAAATGTCTGCTGAAATAAGAAATACAGTGAAACTGGGGTTTAAGACAAATGTCTGCTGAAATAAGAAATACAGTGAAACTGGGGTTTAAGACAAATGTCTGCTGAAATAAGAAATACAATGAAACTGGGGTTTAAGACAAATGTCTGCTGAAATAAGGAATACAATGAAACTATGCACACACACTGTGCACTCGTTAGAGTTCCTTCTTGTTGAAATAACATGAAATAGAATGTTGGCCCTGTTGGCTTCCTCATGAAGACTAACAGCTGAGCTTGGTTTCTCTGTTGTTACAGCTTACTCACGAAGTCCAACAGGGCCAAGTGGTTTCAAGGATGAATTTCATGAGGGGACAGCGTGTGTGCACAGTTTGACTGTATTTCTAATTTCAGCTGGCAGTTGTCTTGGAACTCCAGCACCTTTTGTTGTGTCGTGAAGCCAGCAGCTGCCACGGGCTTACCATCCAGTATAAGTACATAATCATACACACACACACACACACACACACACACACACACACACATATATATATATATATATATATATATATATATATATATATATACTCCCCCTGATATAACATTGTCGCTGAATGTGCGTCGTGATATTTAATCATTTCTTTATGAATCATGATTTTCCAGAAGAGTAATGCATGTGTATATTTTTCTTATGAATGCATAAGAAATTAAGAATAACATTTCCAATTAATGCACACATTTTTCTGCTTTAAGATCAGTTCAGAAATCATTATTTTAAAAAAAAGTGCCATACTCATGGTCTGATTTTAGTTATTCTGGATCTTAGACAGATTGTTTCAACAAAATCAATGATATAATCGAATATTACATCCGTTTTTGTTTTTATTTTATTTTTTATTTCAAATGTAATCATTTCCAAATTGTTCAAAATCAATGTTGATCTTTACGTTTGAGCAATGTTGAAATCTGTTCTTGAAAACGATCTCCAATTCCTTCCGAAACAGTTGAGATGACTTACGAACAACCACAGACAGAAACTTACACAGAAAGGGAGATAACGCTGTGCCGTATCTGTCCACTCTGCAGTCTTTGCAGGCCAGGGTCAGAAGGAGGGTGGGGGAGGGTGGGGGAGTGGAGTCATTCAGAGGTCAAAGATGCGTGCTGAAAAGCGGTGAGGAGGCCCCGGTGATGGCTGGTGTTGAGCTATCACCACAGGTAGACACAGGTAACGTCACATCGTTCCACTGTACAGGTAGGTAGGTAGGTGTAACGTCCCCTACACCTTACTGATAACAGAACGACGTCCCAGGGTGGTGGTGGTGGTGGTGGTGGTGGCAGGGGAGGTGGAAGGAGGGGTGATGTGAGTGACGGGGAGGGGGGTGTCAGTGTGACAGCACTGACAACATTCAGGTGGACGGTGAGAGTTCAGTGTGACAGCACTGACAACATTCAGGTGGACGGTGAGAGTTCAGTGTGACAGCACTGACAACATTCAGACGGTGACAGTTCAGTGTGACAGCACTGACAACATTCAGACGGTGACAGTTCAGTGTGACAGCACTGACAACATTCAGACGGTGACAGTTCAGTGTGACAGCACTGACAACATTCAGACGGTGACAGTTCAGTGTGACAGCACTGACAACATTCAGACGGTTACAGTTCAGTCTGACAGCACTGACAACATTCAGACGGTGACAGTTCAGTGTGACAGCACTGACAACATTCAGACGGTGACAGTTCAGTGTGACAACACTGACAACATTCAGACGGTGACAGTTCAGTGTGACAGCACTGACAACATTCAGACGGTTACAGTTCAGTCTGACAGCACTGACAACATTCAGACGGTGACAGTTCCGTGTGACAGCATTCAGACGGTGACAGTTCAGTGTGACAGCACTGACAGCATTCAGACGGTGACAGTTCAGTGTGACAGCACTGACAACACTGACAACATTCAGACGGTGAGAGTTCAGTGTGACAGCACTGACAGCATTCAGACGGTGACAGTTCAGTGTGACAGCACTGACAACATTCAGACGGTGACAGTTCAGTGTGACAGCACTGACAGCATTCAGACGGTGACAGTTCAGTGTGACAGCACTGACAACATTCAGACGGTGAGAGTTCAGTGTGACAGCACTGACAGCATTCAGACGGTGACAGTTCAGTGTGTCAGCACTGACAACATTCAGACGGTGAGATTTCAGTGTGACAGCACTGACAACATTCAGACGGTGACAGTTCAGTGTGACAGCACTGACAACATTCAGACGGTGACAGTTTAGTGTGACAGCACTGACAGCATTCAGACGGTGACAGTTCAGTGTGACAGCACTGACAGCATTCAGACGGTGACAGTTCAGTGTGACAGCATTCAGCTGGACGGTGACAGTCACAATGCTTTGTTGCTGTTCACCGCTGTCCCAACATTTCAGCACACAACTGGCTGGCGGCACTCGCGCGCGCGCAAACACGTATGCACGCACCCTTACATATACACACAAACGCATACACACACACGCACGCGCGCGCGCACGCACACATACACACACACGCACGCACACATACACACATATACGCGCGCATGCGCACGTACACACACACACACACACACTCCACACACACACACACACACACACACACACACACACTCCACACACACACACACACACTCCACACACACACACACACACACACACTCACACACACACACACACACACACACACACACACACACACCAAGCTTTCAGTTTCTAACCGTTGTAGTTATTACAAAGATTTATGGATGATCCAGTATTCTGGCTTTTTGCTGTTGTTTGTTTGTTTGTTGTTGTTTTTTTAATAAGAAACAAGTCCCACCGCCATCATCCTCTGACCCCCCTCCCTCGCTCCTCCCCCCTCCCCACCCCCTTTATTTCCGTCCATCATGACTGAAACATTTCCAGTACGGCTTGACAAGACTGGGCAGAGTATGAAGTGGAAAGGTGTCCGGTGGCGTGGTCAGTCATTCAGTCAGTCAGTCAGTCAGCCAGTCGTCACTTTGCCTGTCAGCCGAGCTGCCGTGGTGTGAGGACTTGGTCACAGCCATCACTGCCAGTCTCCAGACTTGTTGGTCACAGCCATCACTGCCAGTCTCCAGACTTGTTGGTCACAGCCATCACTGCCAGTCTCCAGACTTGTTGGTCACAGCCATCACTGCCAGTCTCCAGACTTGTTGGTCACAGCCATCACTGCCAGTCTCCAGACTTGTTGGTCACAGCCATCACTGCCAGTCTCCAGACTTGTTGGTCACAGCCATCACTGCCAGTCTCCAGCTCTCCGCTACTTTCAGCCACACACCATCTGCAGGAGTTGAGGTGAGGCACTGATAGTGCTGTGTGTGTGTGTGTGTGTGTGTGTGTGTGTGTGTGTGCAGGGGAGCAGGTGGCCTTCTTGTGTCTTGTTTCTTTGTTCCTTTGGTCGTGTATTTGTTTGTTCCTTAGACAGGAGACACAAACAGCTCCTGTGTTCAGTGACCTCATTAATTTGTCGTATTTGTATTTATATGTGTGCTCATGTATGTGTTTATGTATGTAGTCATGTGTTTGTTTATTCATTTATTTCTTTATTTATCTATATTTTTGTTTATTTCTCTGCCAGTTTATCTGTTCAGTTTATGTGATACGCACATGAGAACAAGGAGGGTTCCTATATCTATTATGTGTGGTTTTATCATTTCGTTCATTCGCTCATTTGTTGACTTATTGACTATTTTTTTGGTATTCGCTGATGATGATTTCTTGATATACATATACATATATATATATATATATATATATTTGTGTGTGTGTTTGTGCGTGTGTGTGTGTGTGTGTGTTCACAGGAAAGAGTCTATAGTCTGTAAAATTTACACCAATATCCAGTATGAGAAAAATATAAGGAAGAAAACAACGAGAGACACACGGGCGGACAGTGGTGATAACAAATGGAGCATAACTGACTGAAGAATGGAGCATAACTGACTGAAGAATGGAGCATAACTGATTGAAAAAGGGAGCATAACTGATTGAAGAATGGAGCATAACTGATTGAAACATGGAGCATAACTGATTGAAGAATGGAGCATAACTGTTGAAGAATGGAGCATAACTGATTGAAACATGGAGCATAACTGATTGAAGAATGGAGCATAACTGATTGAAACATGGAGCATAACTGATTGAAGAATGGAGCATAACTGTTGAAGAATGGAGCATAACTGATTGAAGAATGGAGCATAACTGTTGAAGAATGGAGCATAACTGATTGAAACATGGAGCATAACTGAGTGAAGAATGGAGCATAACTGATTGGAACATGGAGCATAACTGAGTGAAGAATGGAGCATAACTGATTGAAAAAGGGAGTATAACTGAATGAAGAATGGAGCATAACTGATTGAAAAAGGGAGCATAACTGATTGAAAAATGGAGCATAACTGATTGAAAAAGGGAGTATAACTGAATGAAGAATGGAGCATAACTGATTGAAAAAGGGAGCATAACTGATTGAAAAAGGGAGCATAACTGATTGAAAAATGGAGCATAACTGACTGAAGAATGGAGCATAACTGATTGACTCAATAGAACACTCTCTTGACCTTTACCCGGAAGATATGCAAATGATGCGTGGAGATAAAAAAAATATTTGGATCACACGACATGACACAGCAAGGTCAGACCGCTGTCCTTGAAATGTCGGCAGTTCACAGATCATCTGTATGTCCATTGTCATCACGCTCAACACACCATTTTTCTAGGTTCTTCGTTTGTTTGTTTGTTTGTTTGTTGTTGTTGTTTTTTTACCATCTCCCCATTCACACAGCTGGGTCAGTAGCAGAAGGTTGGCCTCTGTCCAATACGGAAAGCACTGTTTTAGTTTCTCCTTCTTCTTCTTCTTGTTCTTGTTTTACAACTCCTATGTGGTTGGCCTGTTCTATAGATGGGTTTGTGTGTGCGTGCTCTTGTGTTTTGGATATATTGAGCTGTTGATTTTATACGTGCATCTTTGTGTGTGTGTGTGTGTGTGTGTGTGTGTGTGTGTGTGTGTGTGTGTGCAGGTCGTAGTGCCGTCAGGATGCACCTGGAAGGAAAGACAGCCCTGGTGACGGGGGGAGCCATGGGGTTGGGGCTGGGGGTGGTACAGGCCCTGGTGTCCAGAGGTGTCAAGGTAGGGTGATGGTGATGGTGATACTGATGATGGTAGTGGTGGTGATGGTGGTGTTAGTGGTGGTGATGGTGGTGGTAGTGGTGGTGATGGTGATGATGGTAGTGGTGGTGATGGAGGTGATGGTGATGGTAGTGGTGGTGATGGTAGTGGTGGTGATGATGGTGATGGTAGTGGTGATGATGGTGATGGTAGTGGTGATGATGATGGTGGTGATGGTGGTGGTGGTGATGATGATGGTGATGATAGGGCAGTGATGATGGTGATGGTGATGGAGATGATGGTGATGATGATGGTGATGATAGGGCAGTGATGATGATGATGATGGTGATGATAGGGCAGTGATGATGATGATGGAGTTGTCCAAACTCCTTGAAAACGCTGTCCTCAAGCAGCTCAACAACCACCTTTGTTTCAACAATCTCATCCACCCATTTCAGTCTGCCTATCGTGCTGACCACAGCACCGAAACCACTCTCCTCCACATTCTGAACAATCCACTGATAGCGTCCGACTCAGGAAAAATTTCCCTTCTCACTCTTCTCGACTTGTCAGCCGCCTTTGACACGATAGACCCTTCAATCCTTCTTTCCCGTCTTCATTTTATATTTGGTATCAACGGCACTGTTCTAAACTGGTTCAAATCTTATCTCACTGATCGATTCCAGTCTGTCATTGTTGATCATTTCCAATCTGAATCCGTTAAAATCGAACATGGAGTCCCACAGGGATCTGTTTTAGGCCCAGTGCTCTTCACACTGTACACTGCTCCTCTCGCTGAAATTATCAACCGCCATAGTGTCAGTCATCATTCTTATGCTGATGAAACTCAACTCCAGAAGAGTGATATCCCCGAAAAACTGCCGTCGCTCTTGCAAGAAACATCCAACTGCTTCCTGGACATTCAAAACTGGATGACTCGAAATAAGTTACAATTGAACGCGGACAAAACTGAAGCAATGATCATAGGAACTAAACAAAAAGCGTCTTCCATCACAATTGACACAATCAAACTTGGCAGTACATCCATCCCTCTTTCCACGTCAGTCAGGAACCTCGGTGTTGTCCTTGACAATACACTGTCCATGCAAAAATTTATCAGTCAGACATGTCAGTCCTGCTACTGTCAACTGCGGCGCATCAGTGGCATCCGGAAATATCTGTCCACTGACGCAACATCTAGACTTGCCGTTTCTCTCATTCTCTCTCGCCTTGACTACTGTAACTCCCTATTGTCTGGTTTGCCTGCTTCAACCATTCAGTCCCTTCAGTGCATACAAAACTCTGCTGCCCGACTCGTCCTCAGAAAGAAAAGATCTGAGCACATCACTCCTCTTTTGCAACATCTCCACTGGCTCCCTGTCTCACACCGAATAAAGTACAAGATCAGCACTTTATGTTACAGATGCATTCACAAAACTGCCCCTTCCTATCTCTGCGGCTGCCTTCACGTCTATACTCCATCTCGCTCACTACGATCGGCTTCAGATCCACTCTGTTTACGCATACCCAGATTCAAACACTCGACTGTTGGCCGCCGTTCTTTCTCTGTCTCTGGACCCTGCGATATATATATATATATATATATATATATATATATATATATATACAGAGAGAGAAGTAGATCTACATATATAGTCAGCGAAACGAAACAGTGTGCAGGTCTGGATACAACACCTGCACGCACTCTCTCTCTCTCTTTCACTCTCTCTCTCTCTCTCTCTCTCTCCCTCTCTCTCTCTCTCTATGCGTGCCAGAGTATGTTACCATGGACACCAGAAGGGGGTAGAAGGGAGGGTGTTGCGGAAAGGAAAAAAATACCAGAAGTGAAAAACTGTGTGTGTGTGTGTGTGTGTGTGTGTGTGTGTGTGTGTGTGCAGGTGGTATGTCTGGACGTGGCGGTGGAGGCGGGGCAGAAAGAGGCAGCGACCTTGAACTCTGAGCACGGCCCTGACACCGTGACCTTCCTGCGGTGTGACGTCACCAACCTGGACCAGCTCAGAGGTCGGTCATCCCTCCTTCCCCACAGACACCTCTTTGTCTCTCTCTCTCTGTCTCTCTCTCTGTCTCTCTGTCTCGGTCTCTCTGTCTCTCTCTCACTATTATTATGCTGATGGAATTAACATAATGCATTGTACTTGTGGTGATTAAAGAGTGATGAAGAGTTACCCTTGTCACGCCTTGTCAGTAGTCCCTTGCAGGTGGTGACAATAGATCCTGTCCTGTCAGTTGGTCAGAGGAAGTGACGATGGAACGATATTCTGGCATCCACCTGCAGACTGTCAGAGCTGTGCTGCTTAGCAACTCACAGAGCACAGGGCATCTGTTTGTTTCTGCTGTCTGTGTCTGTTTCTGCTGTCTGTGTCTGTTTCTGCTTTCTGTTTCTGTGTCATTGTTTCTGTTTCTGTGTCATTGTTTCTGTGTCTGTTTCTGCTTTCTGTTTCTGTGTCATTGTTTCTGTTTCTGTGTCATTGTTTCTGTGTCTGTTTCTGCTTTCTGTTTCTGTGTCATTGTTTCTGTTTCTGTGTCTGTTTCTGCTTTCTGTTTCTGTGTCATTGTTTGTGTGTCATTGTTTGTGTGTCACTGTTTCTGTGTCTGTTTCTGCTATCTGTTTCTGTGTCATTGTTTCTGTTTCTGTGTCATTGTTTCTGTTTCTGTGTCTGTTTCTGCTTTCTGTTTCTGTGTCATTGTTTCTGTTTCTGTGTCATTGTTTCTGTGTCTGTTTCTGCTTTCTGTTTCTGTGTCATTGTTTCTGCTTTCTGTTTCTGTGTCTGTTTCTGCTTTCTGTTTCTGATATGTCAGCATTGATGTGCTGTTCTGATATGTCAGTATTGATGTGTTGTTCTGATATGTCAGCATTGATGTGCTGTTCTGATATGTCAGCATTGATGTGCTGTTCTGATATGTCAGCATTGATGTGCTGTTAATGCCTTTGTCTTTCTCTCACACAAACACACTCGCACGCACACACGCAAACACGCACGCACGCACTGCAACAAAAGAGTTCCTGCCAAATTTCTGAATGAAAATCCATTTGGACTGCCAGAAACCAAATACACTTGCAGACAGAGAAAAGGACAAAGAAAGGATAAATGCAAGATACACATGTGTGTGTAAACAGCAAGCCCTGGTGTTGCAGAGTGTTTCCAACAAGCCGTGACAGTGCTGGGTCACATCGACATCGTCTTCAACAATGCTGGTCTGGTGATGGAGAACCGCTGGCAGTACATGGTTGACGTCAACATTGTCAGTTGTCTTCCTTCATTCCTTCCGTCCGTCCTTCCTTTCCTCCTTCCTTCCTTTCTTTTTTCTTTCTTTCTCTCCTTCATTCCTTCAGTCATTTCTTTTCTTCCTTCCTTTAGTCGTTTTTCCTTCCTTCCTTCCTTCCTTTCTTCAACTGTTTCCTTCCTCCCTTCACTTCAGCCGTTTCCTTTCTTCCTTCATTCCTTCCTTCGTTCGTTCCTTCCTTCCTTCACTTCAGCCGTTTCCTTCCTTCCTTCCTTCCTTCCTTCACTTCAGCCGTTTCCTTCCTTCCTTCCTTCACTTCAGCCGTTTCCTTCCTTCCTTCCTTCACTTCAGCCGTTTCCTTCCTTCCTTCTTTCCTTCACTTCAGCCGTTTCCTTCCTTCCTTCTTTCCTTCACTTCAGCCGTTTCCTTCCTTCCTTCCTTCCTTCCTTCCTTCCTTCCTTCACTTCAGCCGTTTCCTTCCTTCCTTCCTTCCTTCCTTCCTTCACTTCAGCCGTTTCCTTCCTTCCTTCCTTCCTTCACTTCAGCCGTTTCCTTCCTTCCTTCCTTCCTTCCTTCCTTCACTTCAGCCGTTTCCTTCCTTCCTTCCTTCACTTCAGCCGTTTCCTTCCTTCCTTCCTTCCTTCCTTCACTTCAGCCGTTTCCTTCCTTCCTTCCTTCCTTCCTTCACTTCAGCCGTTTCCTTCCTTCCTTCCTTCCTTCCTTCACTTCAGCCGTTTCCTTCCTTCACTTCAGCCGTTTCCTTCCTTCCTTCCTTCCTTCACTTCAGCCGTTTCCTTCCTTCCTTCCTTCCTTCCTTCCTTCCTTCACTTCAGCCGTTTCCTTCCTTCCTTCCTTCACTTCAGCCGTTTACTTCCTTTCTTCCTTCACTTCAGCAGTTTCCTTCCTTCCTTCCTTCCTTCCTTCACTTCAGCTGTTTCCTTCCTTCCTTCCTTCCTTCCTTCACTTCAGCCGTTTCCTTTCTTCCTTCCTTCACTTCAGCCGTTTACTTCCTTTCTTCCTTCACTTCAGCCGTTTCCTTCCTTCCTTCCTTCACTTCAGCCGTTTACTTCCTTTCTTTCTTCACTTCAGCAGTTTCCTTCCTTTCTTCCTTCACTTCAGCCGTTTACTTCCTTTCTTCCTTCACTTCAGCAGTTTCCTTCCTTCCTTCCTTCACTTCAGCCGTTTCCTTCCTTCCTTCCTTCACTTCAGCCGTTTACTTCCTTTCTTCCTTCACTTCAGCAGTTTCCTTCCTTCCTTCACTTCAGCCGTTTCCTTCCTTCCTTCCTTCACTTCAGCCGTTTACTTCCTTTCTTCCTTCACTTCAGCAGTTTCCTTCCTTCCTTCACTTCAGCTGTTTCCTTCCTTCCTTCACTTCAGCAGTTTCCTTCCTTCCTTCCTTCACTTCAGCTGTTTCCTTCCTTCCTTCCTTCCTCCCTTCCTTCCTTCACTTCAGCCGTTTCCTTCCTTCCTTCACTTCAGCCGTTTCCTTTCTTCCTTCACTTCAGCCGTTTCCTTCGTTCTTCCTTCACTTCAGCCGTTTCCTTTCTTCCTTCACTTCAGCCGTTTCCTTTCTTCCTTCCTTCCTTCCTTCCTTCCTTTCTTCCTTCACTTCAGCCGTTTCCTTTCTTCCTTCTTTCCTTCCTTTCTTCCTTCACTTCAGCCGTTTCCTTTCTTCCTTCCTTCCTTTACTTCAGCCGTGTTTTTTTCCCCTTCCTTCACTTCAGCCGTGTTTTTTTCCCTTCCTTCCTCCTTCCCTTCCTTCTTTCCATCCTTCCTACCCTCCTTCCTTCAATTGTTATATTTCCTTCCTTCCTTCCTTCTTTCCTTCACACATTTTTGGTTCGTCCTTCCTTCCTTGATGATGATGATGATGATGACGAGGACGGCAGAAAGATGTGGAGGAAGGCGAGAACCTCGCAGTGGTTCACATCATGATAATGATGACGAGGACGATAATGATGATGATGACGAAGACGGTGATAATGATGATGTTAACGAGGATGAGGATGACAGTGATGACGACGATAATGACAGTGATGACCACGATGATGATAATGATGAACACAATGATGATAACGACGACAATGATGATTGCGAAGATGATAATGGTGACGATGGTAATGACGACGACGATGATGATGAAGATGATAATGATGACAATGGTGACGATGACGATGAGATGATGAAGACGATGATGATGACGATGCTGGTGACGACAGAAAGGCGTGGTGGAGGGCACCAACCTGGCAGTGGAGCACATGAGGAAGGACAAGGGAGGCAAGGGCGGCGTCATCATCAACACCGCCTCTTATGCAGGTTGCCTCCCTTCCTCTGCTCTGTGTGTGTGTGTGAGGTATATGGACAGATCGACAGGTTGATAGATAGCCTGCAATGGTTTCATGTCTAGTTCCACGTTAAGTGTTCACTGTAGTTACGGGTCCAGTTCATTGTGTAATATGGTTTCAGCTCTAATTACGTGCTATATGTTCACTATGGTTATAGGCTGAGTTCAGTGTTCGCTATGGTTACAGGCCTAGCTCAGTGTTGACTGTGGTCACTATGGTTACAGGCCTAGTTTAGTGTTCACTATGGTCACTATGGTTACAGGTCTAGTTCAGTGTTGACTGTAGTCACTATGGTTACAGGTCTAGTTCAGTGTTGACTGTGGTCACCATGGTTACAGGCCTAGTTGAGTGTTGACTGTAGTCACCATGGTTACAGGCCTAGTTCAGTGTTGACTGTAGTCACTATGGTCACAAGCCTAGTTCAGTGTTGACTGTAGTCACTATGGTTACAGGCCTAGTTCAGTGTTGACTGTAGTCACTATGGTTACAGGCCTAGTTCAGTGTTGACTGTAGTCACTATGGTTACAGGTCTAGTTCAGTGTTGACTGTGTCACTATGGTTACAGGCCTAGCTCTGTGTTGACTGTAGTCACTATGTTTACAGGTCAAGTTCAGTGTTGACTGTAGTCACTATGGTTACAGGTCTAGTTCAGTGTTGACTGTAGTCACTATGGTTACAGGCCTAGTTCAGTGTTGACTGTAGTCACTATGGCTACAGGTCTAGTTCTGTGTTGACTGTAGTCACTATGGTTACAGGTCTAGTTCAGTGTTGACTGTAGTCACCATGGTTACAGGCCTAGTTCAGTGTTGACTGTAGTCACTATGGTTACAGGTCTAGTTCAGTGTTGACTGTAGTCACCATGGTTACAGGTCTAGTTCAGTGTTGACTGTAGTCACCATGGTTACAGGTCTAGTTCAGTGTTGACTGTAGTCACCATGGTTACAGGCCTAGTTCAGTGTTGACTGTAGTCACCATGGTTACAGGCCAAGGTCAGTGTTGACTGTGGTCACCATGGTTACAGGTCTTGTTCCACGCTTCTTCTTCCCGGTGTACGCGGCCACAAAGTTCGCTGTGACCGGATTCACGGCCAGCTGGGCGGTCAGTGTCCCTCACTGTCTGGCTGTCTGTCTGTCTGACTGTCTGGCTGTCTGACTGTCTGACTGTCTGGCTGTCTGACTGGCTGTCTGTCATTTTCTCTTTCTCTTTCACATTGTCTTTTTTTCCTCTATGTCTGTGTGATTCTTTCTGTCTCTTTCTGCCTCTGTCTGTCATTTTTTCACTCTCTCTCTCACTCTGTCTTTCTCTCTCATTGTCTTTTTTTTTTTAAATCTCTGTGTGTTTCCTTCTCTCTCTCTCTCTCTCTCTCTCTCTCTCTCTCTCTCTCTCTCTCTCTCCCTTAGTTATAACGGGTGTACGATCAGTTGTAAGGGGTCATATGGCGTATATAATAAAATTCATGCGTTCTTTCTCTCTCTCTCTCTCTCTGTTTCTTTATATCTCTCTTTCTCCCTCCCCTCTGTATCTCCCACCCCTTCTTTCTCCCTCTCTTTTCTTTCTGTATCTTCCTCTCCACCCCCCTCTCTCTCCTCCTCCCAACCGGCAGACAGCTGACAGCTGAAAGCAGTCCTTTGAAGTGTGTCACTGTGGTTCCAGAGCAACCCTTACCTGAAAGACATGGGGTTGAGGTTCGGGTCTCTGTGCCCCACCTCTGTGGACACTGCCTTCCAGCGCTTCAAGGACGAACAGCTGCTGTATCCAGAGGAGTTCAAAGAGATGAACAAAGTCAACGGCATGCTTCCGTGAGCATTTCTTTCTTTCTGTCTTTCTTTCTGTTTCTCTCCTTTTCCTTCTGTCTTTCTCTCCTTCCTTCTCTCATTCTCTTCTCTCTATCTTTCCTTCTCTTTCTTTCTTTGTTTCGTTGTTGTTGTTTTTTATCTTTCCTTCTCTCTTGCTATCTGTCTTCCTCACACCCCCAACAGTGACAGCATGCCGGGTGCCGGGTCAGTGTGAGCCGGGGACCAGTTTGGAGTGCAGGCATCACTGCACTGTCTTCCTCACACCCTCAACAGTGACAGCGTGCTGTGTGCCGGGTCAGTGTGAGCCAGGGACCAGTTTGGAGTGCAGGCATCACTGCACTGTCTTCCTCACACCCCCAACAGTGACAGCGTGCTGTGTGCCGGGTCAGTGTGAGCCAGGGACCAGTTTGGAGTGCAGGCATCACTGCACTGTCTTCCTCACACCCCCAACAGTGACAGCATGCCGGGTGCCGGGTCAGTGTGAGCCGGGGACCAGTTTGGAGTGCAGACAAAGTGGTGCACAACAGGCATCACTTCACTGGCTTCCCTTGTCCTTCAGAAATAGAACCAGACTGTTCTGCGTCATTGTTGTGATGGTGATGTTGATGATGATGATGTTGATGATGATGATGTTGATGATGTCGTTATCGTTGATGATGGTGATGCTGATGGTGATGATGATGATGTTGATGATGATGATGTCGTTATCGTTGATGATGATGATGATGTCGTTATCGTTGATGATGATGATGTTGTTGATGTAGTTGTTGATGGTGACGATGACGACGATGATGATGGTGATGCAGAACCATGTGTAAAGGTGTGGTGGTTTCAGGGTGGGGAAGGCGGTGGAGGGCTTCCTTCAGCTGGTTGAGGACGACGACAGCAACGGGTCCAACATGACGGTCACCAAGCATGGCGTCCTCTTCAGGCGGCTGGTGGTGGAGGACGGCAAGGGTCTGGCAGGCCAGTGACCTCCCCCACCTCCTGTCGGATTTTTAGTGATTGGTGGTTGACGTGTTTTTCTATAACTGATCGTCTTCAGTTTCATCGGAAACAGTCTCCAGTAGTGTGTAAAGGTCAGTTTGGTTTTCCAGTGTTCTGGCTCACGGATTCTCGACTTCCTGTGATTGTTCGATTTTTACAAATGGAAACTCGATTATATTCGGTTTTTTCTCTCTTCTGTGTGTGTTTGATATTTTTGTTCGTTTGGGTTATTGTCTGCTCTTTTGTGTGTGTTTGATATTTTTGTTCGTTTGGGTTATTGTCTGCTCTTCTGTGTGTGTTTGATATTTTTGTTCGTTTGGGTTATTGTCTGCTCTTCTGTGTGTGTTTGATATGTTTGTTCGTTTGGGTTATTGTCTGCTCTTCTGTGTGTGTTTGATATTTTTGTTCGTTTGGGTTATTGTCTGCTCTTCTGTGTGTGTTTGATATTTTTGTTCGTTTGGGTTATTGTCTGCTCTTCTGTGTGTGTTTGATATTTTTGTTCGTTTGGGTTATTGTCTGCTCTTCTGTGTGTGTTTGATATTTTTGTTCGTTTGGGTTATTGTCTGCTCTTCTGTGTGTGTTTGATATTTTTGTTCGTTTGGGTTATTGTCTGCTCTTCTGTGTGTGTTTGATATTTTTGTTCGTTTGGGTTATTGTCTGCTCTTCTGTGTGTGTTTGATATTTTTGTTCGTTTGGGTTATTGTCTGCTCTTCTGTGTGTGTTTGATATTTTTGTTCGTTTGGGTTATTGTCTGCTCTTCTGTGTGTGTTTGATATTTTTGTTCGTTTGGGTTATTGTCTGCTCTTCTGTGTGTGTTTGATATTTTTGTTCGTTTGGGTTATTGTCTGCTCTTCTGTGTGTGTTTGATATGTTTGTTCGTTTGGGTTATTGTCTGCTCTTCTGTGTGTGTTTGATATTTTTGTTCGTTTGGGTTATTGTCTGCTCTTCTGTGTGTGTTTGATATTTTTGTTCGTTTGGGTTATTGTCTGCTCTTCTGTGTGTGTTTGATATTTTTGTTCGTTTGGGTTATTGTCTGCTCTTCTGTGTGTGTTTGATATTTTTGTTCGTTTGGGTTATTGTCTGCTCTTCTGTGTGTGTTTGATATTTTTGTTCGTTTGGGTTATTGTCTGCTCTTCTGTGTGTGTTTGATATTTTTGTTCGTTTGGGTTATTGTCTGCTCTTCTGTGTGTGTTTGATATTTTTGTTCGTTTGGGTTATTGTCTGCTCTTCTGTGTGTGTTTGATATGTTTGTTCGTTTGGGTTATTGTCTGCTCTTCTGTGTGTGTTTGATATTTTTGTTCGTTTGGGTTATTGTCTGCTCTTCTGTGTGTGTTTGATATTTTTGTTCGTTTGGGTTATTGTCTGCTCTTCTGTGTGTGTTTGATATGTTTGTTCGTTTGGGTTATTGTCTGCTCTTCTGTGTGTGTTTGATATGTTTGTTCGTTTGGGTTATTGTCTGCTCTTCTGTGTGTGTTTGATATGTTTGTTCGTTTGGGTTATTGTCTGCTCTTCTGTGTGTGTTTGATATTTTTGTTCGTTTGGGTTATTGTCTGCTCTTCTGTGTGTGTTTGATATTTTTGTTCGTTTGGGTTATTGTCTGCTCTTCTGTGTGTGTTTGATATGTTTGTTCGTTTGGGTTATTGTCTGCTCTTCTGTGTGTGTTTGATATGTTTGTTCGTTTGGGTTATTGTCTGCTCTTCTGTGTGTGTTTGATATTTTTGTTCGTTTGGGTTATTGTCTGCTCTTCTGTGTGTGTTTGATATGTTTGTTCGTTTGGGTTATTGTCTGCTCTTCTGTGTGTGTTTGATATTTTTGTTCGTTTGGGTTATTGTCTGCTCTTCTGTGTGTGTTTGATATTTTTGTTCGTTTGGGTTATTGTCTGCTCTTCTGTGTGTGTTTGATATTTTTGTTCGTTTGGGTTATTGTCTGCTCTTCTGTGTGTGTTTGATATTTTTGTTCGTTTGGGTTATTGTCTGCTCTTCTGTGTGTGTTTGATATTTTTGTTCGTTTGGGTTATTGTCTGCTCTTCTGTGTGTGTTTGATATTTTTGTTCGTTTGGGTTATTGTCTGCTCTTCTGTGTGTGTTTGATATTTTTGTTCGTTTGGGTTATTGTCTGCTCTTCTGTGTGTGTTTGATATTTTTGTTCGTTTGGGTTATTGTCTGCTCTTCTGTGTGTGTTTGATATTTTTGTTCGTTTGGGTTATTGTCTGCTCTTCTGTGTGTGTTTGATATTTTTGTTCGTTTGGGTTATTGTCTGCTCTTCTGTGTGTGTTTGATATTTTTGTTCGTTTGGGTTATTGTCTGCTCTTCTGTGTGTGTTTGATATGTTTGTTCGTTTGGGTTATTGTCTGCTCTTCTGTGTGTGTTTGATATGTTTGTTCGTTTGGGTTATTGTCTGCTCTTCTGTGTGTGTTTGATATGTTTGTTCGTTTGGGTTATTGTCTGCTCTTCTGTGTGTGTTTGATATGTTTGTTCGTTTGGGTTATTGTCTGCTCTTCTGTGTGTGTTTGATATGTTTGTTCGTTTGGGTTATTGTCTGCTCTTCTGTGTGTGTTTGATATTTTTGTTCGTTTGGGTTATTGTCTGCTCTTCTGTGTGTGTTTGATATTTTTGTTCGTTTGGGTTATTGTCTGCTCTTCTGTGTGTGTTTGATATTTTTGTTCGTTTGGGTTATTGTCTGCTCTTCTGTGTGTGTTTGATATGTTTGTTCGTTTGGGTTATTGTCTGCTCTTCTGTGTGTGTTTGATATTTTTGTTCGTTTGGGTTATTGTCTGCTCTTCTGTGTGTGTTTGATATTTTTGTTCGTTTGGGTTATTGTCTGCTCTTCTGTGTGTGTTTGATATTTTTGTTCGTTTGGGTTATTGTCTGCTCTTCTGTGTGTGTTTGATATGTTTGTTCGTTTGGGTTATTGTCTGCTCTTCTGTGTGTGTTTGATATTTTTGTTCGTTTGGGTTATTGTCTGCTCTTCTGTGTGTGTTTGATATTTTTGTTCGTTTGGGTTATTGTCTGCTCTTCTGTGTGTGTTTGATATGTTTGTTCGTTTGGGTTATTGTCTGCTCTTCTGTGTGTGTTTGATATGTTTGTTCGTTTGGGTTATTGTCTGCTCTTCTGTGTGTGTTTGATATGTTTGTTCGTTTGGGTTATTGTCTGCTCTTCTGTGTGTGTTTGATATTTTTGTTCGTTTGGGTTATTGTCTGCTCTTCTGTGTGTGTTTGATATTTTTGTTCGTTTGGGTTATTGTCTGCTCTTCTGTGTGTGTTTGATATGTTTGTTCGTTTGGGTTATTGTCTGCTCTTCTGTGTGTGTTTGATATTTTTGTTCGTTTGGGTTATTGTCTGCTCTTCTGTGTGTGTTTGATATTTTTGTTCGTTTGGGTTATTGTCTGCTCTTCTGTGTGTGTTTGATATTTTTGTTCGTTTGGGTTATTGTCTGCTCTTCTGTGTGTGTTTGATATTTTTGTTCGTTTGGGTTATTGTCTGCTCTTCTGTGTGTGTTTGATATTTTTGTTCGTTTGGGTTATTGTCTGCTCTTCTGTGTGTGTTTGATATTTTTGTTCGTTTGGGTTATTGTCTGCTCTTCTGTGTGTGTTTGATATTTTTGTTCGTTTGGGTTATTGTCTGCTCTTCTGTGTGTGTTTGATATTTTTGTTCGTTTGGGTTATTGTCTGCTCTTCTGTGTGTGTTTGATATTTTTGTTCGTTTGGGTTATTGTCTGCTCTTCTGTGTGTGTTTGATATTTTTGTTCGTTTGGGTTATTGTCTGCTCTTCTGTGTGTGTTTGATATTTTTGTTCGTTTGGGTTATTGTCTGCTCTTCTGTGTGTGTTTGATATTTTTGTTCGTTTGGGTTATTGTCTGCTCTTCTGTGTGTGTTTGATATTTTTGTTCGTTTGGGTTATTGTCTGCTCTTCTGTGTGTGTTTGATATTTTTGTTCGTTTGGGTTATTGTCTGCTCTTCTGTGTGTGTTTGATATGTTTGTTCGTTTGGGTTATTGTCTGCTCTTCTGTGTGTGTTTGATATGTTTGTTCGTTTGGGTTATTGTCTGCTCTTCTGTGTGTGTTTGATATGTTTGTTCGTTTGGGTTATTGTCTGCTCTTCTGTGTGTGTTTGATATGTTTGTTCGTTTGGGTTATTGTCTGCTCTTCTGTGTGTGTTTGATATTTTTGTTCGTTTGGGTTATTGTCTGCTCTTCTGTGTGTGTTTGATATTTTTGTTCGTTTGGGTTATTGTCTGCTCTTCTGTGTGTGTTTGATATTTTTGTTCGTTTGGGTTATTGTCTGCTCTTCTGTGTGTGTTTGATATGTTTGTTCGTTTGGGTTATTGTCTGCTCTTCTGTGTGTGTTTGATATTTTTGTTCGTTTGGGTTATTGTCTGCTCTTCTGTGTGTGTTTGATATGTTTGTTCGTTTGGGTTATTGTCTGCTCTTCTGTGTGTGTTTGATATGTTTGTTCGTTTGGGTTATTGTCTGCTCTTCTGTGTGTGTTTGATATGTTTGTTCGTTTGGGTTATTGTCTGCTCTTCTGTGTGTCGGATCGATGTATGTGTGTGGTGGGTGTGGGTGTATATTGATGTGGGTGTGTGTGGGTGTGTGTATGGGTGTCTGTGTGTGGGGGTGTGTATGGGTGTGTGTGTCTGTGTGTGGGGGTGTGGGTGTGTGTATGGGGGTGTGTGGATGTGTGTGTGTCTGTGTATGGGGGTGTGTGGATGTGTGTGTGTCTGTGTGTGGGGGTGTGTATGGGTGTGTGTGTGTCTCTGTGAGGGGGTGTGGGTGTGTGTATGGGTGTGTGTGTCTGTGTGTGGGGGTGTGTATGGGGGTGTGTGGATGTGTGTGGGTGTGTGTATGGGTGTTTGTGTCTGTGTGTGGGGGTGTGGGTGTGTGTGTCTGTGTGGGGGGTTGTGGGGGTGTGTATGGGTGTGTGTGTCTGTGTGTGGGGGTGTGGGTGTGTGTATGGGTGTGTGTGTCTGTGTGTGGGGGTGTGGGTGTATGGGGGTGTGTGGATGTGTGTGGGGGTGTGGGTGTGTGTCTGTGTGTGGGGGTGTGGGTGTATGGGTGTGTGTGGATGTGTGTGTGTGTCTGTGTGTGGGGGTGTGGGTGGGTTTCATGACGGTGAGAATCAGTGCAGGAATGTCCACGTAACTCTGGTCGTCACACACATATGCAAGCACACACAGACGTACGTACTCACACACGCACGCACACGTGAAAAACACAAATAAAAAACACACACAATAGAACAGGAATATGATATCAACAACATCCACAGTGATTTATTTGGAGTGAACCAACCACCATTGTTAGGGAGATGGTTCCAAGGTGGCAGGGAGTGAGTGTGCACAGAATGCCAGAACCAGGGAGTCTGTCGGGAACCAGGGAGTTTCTCGAGGAACCAGGGAGTTTCTCGAGGAACCAGGGAGTCTGTCGGGAATCAGGGTGTCTGTCTGATGTTGTAGAAACTGAGCGCGCCGGCGTAACTGCTGACAACCACCAGTGTCTTCTGGTCTCCATCCTCAGCGATACTGTTAGCAGCACAACACAGCACGGCTGTTAGCAGCACAACACAGCACAACACAGCGATGCTGTTAGCAGCACAACACAGCACGGCTGTTAGCAGCACAACACAGCACAACACAGCGATGCTGTTAGCAGCACAACACAGCACGGCTGTTAGCAGCACAACACAGCACAACACAGCGATGCTGTTAGCAGCACAACACAGCACGGCTGTTAGCAGCACAACACAGCACAACACAGCGATGCTGTTAGCAGCACAACACAGCACGGCTGTTAGCAGCACAACACAACACAGCGATACTGTTAGCAGCACAACACAACACAGCGATACTGTTAGCAGCACAACACAGCACAACACAGCGATGCTGTTAGCAGCACAACACACACAGCTTTGTTAGGTCACTGTTTATACCTTGTCATGTTTGTATCATCTCAACAAGTCAAAACAGTCCAGTACATTACACCGAACTGTTCACACCTTGCCATGTCTCTGTCAGTAATAGTCGTCGTGGTCATCGGCACCTTGGGGTCAACGTTTTGTCCAGCACCATCGCTGACCTCCACCTGTTGCGTGAGCTGACAGGGGCGTTGGTCAGAGTTGAGAAACACGTGAGAAGTCAGCTGACTTGACAGCACCTTTCCGGCATTGGATGAGCTATGCAATGCTGTGTTCCATTCTTTCCGTTCCAACACTGAACAGTGACTGGCTATCTCATTCATTCACTAACTCACTGACTGTTTAAATAACTATCGACTATTCAGTCACTCACTCACAAACTCACTAACTGTTTAATAATCGATCTATCCACATGACTAATTCAGTCACTCACTCACAAACTCACTGTTTAATAATCGATCTATCCACATGACTAATTCAGTCAGTCACTCACAAACTCACTGTTTAATTATCGATCTATCCACATGACTAATTCAGTCACTCATTCACTCACAAACTAACTGTTTAAAAGACTATCAATCTGTCTATCTAACTTTCTATATAATCCAATCTTTTACTTACAAACTCACTACTTAAGTAAATATCTCTCTTTAAGTGCCTCACTAACAAACAAACCTATTAACAAACTAACTAGCCATCAATATCAATCTAACCATGTATATTACAATCTAACCTTGTACATTACGATCTAACCATGTACATTACGAACTCATTAAATGGCTGTTTACAACTAATTAACCAGCTCAGTCACTTACAAACTGCAAACTCGCTAACTGTTTAAAAAGCTGAACTATACACCGAACTATCTCAGTTTCAGTCTCTGAAGGAGGCGTCACTGCATTCGGACAAACCCATATACGCTAAACTGCCTCTGCTAAGCAGATGCACAACCATCAGCGTAACCTACGCGCTTCGTCATGCCTTGAGGAAAAAAAAAATCAGTCACTAACTACCCCAATCACTCACAAACTGAAGCCTCAGTCACTAACTACCCCAAACACTCACAAACTGAAGCCTCAGTCACTAACTACCCCAATCACTCACAAACTGAAGCCTCAGTCACTAACTACCCCAATCACTCACAAACTGAAGCCTCAGTCACTAACTACCCCAAACACTCACAAACTGAAGCCTCAGTCACTAACTACCCCAATCACTCACAAACTGAAGCCTCAGTCACTAACTACCCCAAACACTCGCAAACTGAAGCCTCAGTCACTAACTACCCCAATCACTCACAAACTGAAGCCTCAGTCACTAACTACCCCAATCACACACAAACTGAAGCCTCAGTCACTAACTACCCCAATCACTCACAAACTGAAGCCTCAGTCACTAACTACCCCAATCACTCACAAACTGAAGCCTCAGTCACTAACTACCCCAATCACACACAAACTGAAGCCTCAGTCACTAACTACCCCAAACACTCACAAACTGAAGCCTCAGTCACTAACTACCCCAATCACTCACAAACTGAAGCCTCAGTCACTAACTACCCCAATCACTCACAAACTGAAGCCTCAGTCACTAACTACCCCAATCACACACAAACTGAAGCCTCAGTCACTAACTACCCCAAACACTCACAAACTGAAGCCTCAGTCACTAACTACCCTAAATACTCACAAACTGAAGCCTCAGTCACTAACTACCCCAATCACTCACAAACTGAAGCCTCAGTCACTAACTACCCCAAACACAAACTGAAGCCTCAGTCACTAACTACCCCAATCGCTCACAAACTCACCAAATAAATGTTGAAGTAAATATCTAATGATCTATTTAACTCTTTCACACACTTACTGACGAAGTGACTAACCAACCAACCAATTAACTAACCAACTAACTAACCAACCAACCAACCAATTAACCAGCCAACCAACCAATTAACCAATCAACCAACCAATTAACCAATCAACCAACCAACTAGTCAACACTCCTGCCTAAACAAACAAACAAAAAACCGAAATGAAACAGTGTTACGTACAGTTCTACCCCCACCGCCATTGTTCACTGGCCACCATTCACCTCAAGGCTGCCCAACACCCCACACCTCTCTCCTCCCCAACCCCCCACTCTCTCTCTCTCACACACACACACACACACACAGAAAGCAGGAGAAGAGAATGACGGGCAGACTGACAGCATGTCTGTGACGTAGGGTTCCCCCACAGAGTCGTCGTCCCTGGCGTAGGCCTCGTTCCAGGCAAGGCCGGGCTGGCCGCGCCGCAGGAATCCCTGGAAGGTGACGTTGGGGCCCGGGCTGACCAGGTAGCTGTACAGCCCCCCCACCACCCCGTTGGACACCACCACCAGCTGGGAGTCGCTGAAGTTGGTCGCCACGATGGCCGTCGGCATAGGGCCCTGTGGGATGGGAAGGGGTTAAATGTCCAGGTCTCTGTGACCCTGGGGGGTAGAAATGGGTTAAATATGAAGGTCTTTGAGACGTGGGGGATAAAAATGAGTTAATGTTAGGTCTCTGAGGGTAGGAATGGGTCTAATGTTAAGTCTCTGAGGGTAGGAATGGGTCTAATGTTAAGTCTCTGAGGGTAGGAATGGGTTAATGTTAAGTCTCTGAGGGTAGAAATGGGTCTAATGTTAGGTCTCTGAGGGTAGAAATGGATTAATGTTAGGTCTCTGAGGGTAGGAATGGGTTAATGTTAGGTCTCTGAGGTTAGGAATGGGTTAATGTTAGGTCTCTGAGGGTAGAAATGGATTAATGTTAAGTCCCTGAGGGTAGAAATGGGTTAATGTTAGGTCTCTGAGGGCAGGAATGGGTTAATGTTAGGTCTCTGAGGGTAGGAATGGGTTAATGTTAGGTCTCTGAGGGTAGGAATGGGTTAATGTTAGGTCTCTGGGACCCTGGGGGTAGAACAACAACGCTAACACTACCACCACCACCACCACCACCAACCACAAGAACAACACCGCCACCACCACCAACAACCACAAGAACAACACCGCCACCACCACCAACCACAAGAACAACACCGCCACCACCACCAACAACCACAAGAACAACACCGCCACCACCACCACCAACAACCACAAGAACAACACCGCCACCACCACCAACCACAAGAACAACACCGCCACCACCACCAACCACAAGAACAACACCGCCACCACCACCACCAACAACCACAAGAACAACACCGCCACCACCACCAACCACAAGAACAACACCGCCACCACCACCAACCACAAGAACAACACCGCCACCACCACCAACAACCACAAGAACAACACCGCCACCACCACCAACCACAAGAACAACACCGCCACCACCACCACCAACAACACTAACATCACCACCACCAACAACCACAACATCTCCACCACCACCACTACGAACCACAACACCAACATCACCACACCACCACCACCACCAACCACCGCAACAACGCTACCCCCACCCCCACACCCCCGCCACACCCCCCTCCCCTACACACACCCAACAACTGACCATCTCTGGCGAGCGGCGGTCAAACTGTGAGGAGATGACCTGGCTGCTGCTGCCCACGCCTCCATTGAAGACGGCCTTCTCGGCCTCTGAGGCCTGGGCGGTGGTGAAGTAGCGCTCAAAGTCATCGCCGCTGTCGTACACTCGGCTCATGTCGCTGGGGTCCAGGATGGAGAAGCCTCGGCCTCCGAACGTGGACACGAAGTCGTAACCTTGGCTGCAATGATGTAGGTGTGTGTTGGAGTGGGGGAGGTGTATGTGTGTGTGTGGGACAGAAGGAGGTAGGTGTGTGGGGAAGGGTGGGGGAAGGGGCATGGAATAAAGGTTGAATTTGAGCGACATGTTTTCACTTGGTTAGATTCAGTTCGTTCTTAAGGCTACGTTCACATTAAACACACAGCCATGCGCCGTCAGCCTGGCGAACACAGCCTTTTCAGGCGCAACAGCCGAGTAGCTAAAGCGTTGGACTTTCAATATGAGGGTCCCGAGTTCGAATCTCGGAAACTGCGCCTGTTGGGTAAAGGGTGGAGATTTTTCCGACACCCCAGGTCAACATATGTGCAGACCCGCTAGTGCCTGAACCCCTTTCGTGTATATACGCACGCAGAAGATCGAATACGCACGTTAAATATCCTGTAATCCATGTCAACGTTCGGTGGGTTATGGAAACATGAACATGCCCAGCATGTACACCCCCGAAAACAGAGTGTGGCTGCCAAAATGGCGGGGTAAATAAACAAAACGGCCATACACGTAAAATGTTACATGTCTGTCTGAGTGTGTATGTGCGCGCGCCTGAAGTCTGATTGAATGACATATGAAACGAATGATGAGCGCCCAGTGGCAGCCGTCACTTGGCTCTGCCAGGTAGGCAGCCTGTTGTGCAAATGACCCTGTGTATGTATAGCGCTTAGAGCTTGGTCTCTGACTGAGGATAGGCGTTATGTAGGTATCCATATCAAATCAAAAGCAACACACTTCAGTCAGACATCGCCACTAACAGCCATCGTCCACGCTCTCCCGACAGAAGAAACAAATATTGACGTTCATGCTGCTGGTATCATGAAGAGTTCCGTCCCTTGGACCAGCCATCTGTCTCATTTTGTGTGCAAGCTACAAATCAAAAAGGAGGCTGTTGTTGGCTGGAGGAGGCTGTTGTTGGCTGGAAAAGGCTGTTGTTGGCTGGAGAAGGCTGTTGTTGGCTGGAGGAGGCTGTTGTTGGCTGGAAAAGGCTGTTGTTGGCTGGAAAAGGCTGTTGTTGGCTGGAGGAGGCTGTTGTTGGCTGGAAAAGGCTGTTGTTGGCTGGAAAAGGCTGTTGTTGGCTGGAAAAGGCTGTTGTTGGCTGGAGGAGGCTGTTGTTGGCTGGAAAAGGCTGTTGTTGGCTGGAAAAGGCTGTTGTTGGCTGGAGAAGGCTGTTGTTGGCTGGAGAAGGCTGTTGTTGGGGAGGCTGTTGTTGGCTGGAGGAGGCTGTTGTTGGCTGGAGAAGGCTGTTGTTGGCTGGAGGAGGCTGTTGTTGGCTGGAGAAGGCTGTTGTTGGCTGGAGAAGGCTGTTGTTGGCTGGAGGAGGCTGTTGTTGGCTGGAGAAGGCTGTTGTTGGCTGGAAAAGGCTGTTGTTGGCTGGAGGAGGCTGTTGTTGGCTGGAAAAGGCTGTTGTTGGCTGGAAAAGGCTGTTGTTGGCTGGAAAAGGCTGTTGTTGGCTGGAGAAGGCTGTTGTTGGCTGGAAAAGGCTGTTGTTGGGGAGGCTGTTGTTGGCTGGAGGAGGCTGTTGTTGGCTGGAGAAGGCTGTTGTTGGCTGGAGGAGGCTGTTGTTGGCTGGAGGAGGCTGTTGTTGGCTGGAGAAGGCTGTTGTTGGCTGGAAAAGGCTGTTGTTGGCTGGAGGAGGCTGTTGTTGGCTGGAGGAGGCTGTTGTTGGCTGGAGAAGGCTGTTGTTGGCTGGAAAAGGCTGTTGTTGGCTGGAGGAGGCTGTTGTTGGCTGGAGAAGGCTGTTGTTGGCTGGAGAAGACTGGTGGCCAGTGTGAACACTTACCGCCGGCATACATGGCGGGAAAGCACAAAATGGCGTGCGCACAATTCTCGGCCATTATGCTAACAGCAACTGGCTGGGCTTTGTGTCAACACGGCATAAACAACCACCCTACGTGTCTTCTTCCAACAATAGGTAGGTAAATTGATTGGTTGACTGATTGATATGGATACTTATATAGCGCCTGTCCTCGGTCGGAGACCAGGCTCTAAGCGCTTTACAAACACGGGGTCATGCACAAAACAGGCTGACTGCCTGGGTAGAGCCGACTGACGGCTGCCACTGGGTGCTCATTATTCGTCTTCTGTGTCACTCAATCAGATTTCAGCCACGCACACACACACACACTCGGACAAACATGTAACATTTACCATTTTACGTGTATGACCGTTTTTTTGTTTTATTGTTGTTGTTGTTTTTATAGTTTATTTATTCCGCCGTGTTTGCAGCCATACTCCGTTTTCGGAGGTGTGCATGCTGGGTATGTTCTTGTTTCCATAACCCACTGAACGGTGACATGGATTACAGGATCTTTAACGTGCGTATTTGATCATCTGCGTGCGAATACACACGAATGGGGTTCAGGCACTAGCAGGTCTGCACATATGTTGACCTGGGAGATCGGAAAAATCTCCACCCTTCACCCACCAGGCGCCACCGAGAATTGAACCTCGGACCCTCAGATTGAAAGTCCAACACTTTAACCAGTCGGCTATTGCACCCATTAAATAGGTAGGCAGGTAGGCTGGTAGATGGATTGGTATGTAGTTAGACAGATGGGTGAGTTGTTTGGTAAGCAGGTAGGCATACAGATATACAAAATAGGAAGGTTGATGGACAGATAGATAAGACAACTATAAGCTTCACCACCACCACCATTATGTGGAGACAACCAGGTTATGGTGTCTCTGTGTCTGTCTCTCTCTGGACCCCCACCCTCTCTCTCTCTCACTCCCTCTCTCTCCCTCTCTCTCCCCCTCTCTCCCCCTCTCTCTCACTCTCTGACACCAGAACCAAAGAGCAGACTAACTCACAAGACGGGGTCCCAGCCATCATTGGAGGTCCTCAGTTTGCTGACCGGCATCCGACCTGTGCAGGTCAACATGGGGAATGTCTCAACACCGGAACAACATGGCGGATGTCTCAACACCGGAACAACATGGGGAATGTCTCAACACCGGAACAACATGGCGGATGTCTCAACACCGGAACAACATGGGGAATGTCTCAACAACATGGGGGATGTCTCAACACCGGAACAACATGGGGAATGTCTCAACACCGGAACAACATGGGGGATGTCTCAACACCGGAACAACATGGGGGATGTCTCAACACCGGAACACGGCAACGGTGCACAACACAGTGCAGGTCAACATGGGGAATGTCTCAACACCGGAACACGGCAACAGTGCACAACACAGTGCAGGTGTACATTGTTATCAACAGTGCAGGTGTACATTGTTATCAACAGTGCACAACACAGTGCAGGTGTACATTGTTATCAACAGTGCAGGTGTACATTGTTATCAACAGTGCACAACACAGTGCAGGTATACATTGTTATCAACAGTGCACAACACAGTGCAGGTGTACATTGTTATCAACAGTGCAGGTGTACATTGTTATCAACAGTGCACAACACAGTGCAGGTGTACATTGTTATCAACAGTGCAGGTGTACATTGTTATCAACAGTGCATAACACAGTGCAGGTGTACATTGTTATCAACAGTGCACAACACAGTGCAGGTGTACATTGTTATCAACAGTGCAGGTGTACATTGTTATCAGCAGTGCACAACACAGTGCATGTGTACATTGTTATCAACAGTGCACAACACAGTGCAGGTGTACATTGTTATCAACAGTGCACAACACAGTGCAGGTGTACATTGTTATCAACAGTGCACAACACAGTGCAGGTGTACATTGTTATCAACAGTGCAGGTGTACATTGTTATCAGCAGTGCAGGTGTACATTGTTATCAACAGTGCAGGTGTACATTGTTATCAACAGTGCACAACACAGTGCAGGTGTACATTGTTATCAACAGTGCAGGTGTACATTGTTATCAACAGTGCACAACACAGTGCAGGTATACATTGGTATCAACAGTGCAGGTGTACATTGGTGTCAACAGTGCACAACACAGTGCAGGTGTACATTGTTATCAACAGTGCAGGTGTACATTGTTATCAACAGTGCACAACACAGTGCAGGTGTACATTGTTATCAACAGTGCACAACACAGTGCAGGTATACATTGTTATCAACAGTGCAGGTGTACATTGTTATCAACAGTGCACAACACAGTGCAGGTGTACATTGTTATCAACAGTGCACAACACAGTGCAGGTATACATTGTTATCAACAGTGCAGGTATACATTGGTATCAACAGTGCAGGTGTACATTGTTATCAACAGTGCACAACACAGTTCAGGTATACATTGTTATCAACAGTTCAGGTATACATTGTTATCAAGTTTAATGAGGCGTCGATAGATATTGTTTGGATTTGTACGTGTTTTTCTTTTGAGTGTAGTGGTGGTGGTGGTTGTGGTTTTTGACTCACTTGTGTAAACAAAGTGAGTCTATGTTTTAACCCGGTGTTCGGTTGTCTGTGTGTGTGTGTGTGTGTGTGTGTGTGTGTGTGTGTCTGTGTCTGTGTGTCTGTGTGTCCGTGGTAAACTTTAACATTGACATTTTCTCTGCAACTACTTTGTCAGTTGACACCAAATTTGGCATAAAAATAGGAAAAATCCAGTTCTTTCCAGTCATCTTGTTTAAAACAATATTGCGCTTCTGGGATTGGCACAAAAAAATAAAGAATGAAGCCTAATTATATGCAAACTGCATTTACTGTTATATTTATATTTTTTTGTATTCTCTAAACTTGGCACTTTGATCTGATATTCGACCCAACAGCTAGAGCAGTCATTGTTATCATTTTTTGTTCAAACAGGAACTTCTTTTGCTAAGCATGGAATTTTTTTTATTTTGCAAACGTTTTGGTGCAGATAGTGAAAAGGGGAAATTACTCTGTAATGCTAGTGGAGTTAATTTGCTTTAAACTGATCTTTCTCATCTTAAACATTACATTTTGAAACAAGAGAGGCAAGGCCTTCAAGACTCACTTGTGATGCACTTTTTTTTTTAAAATCCAAGCTTTTTATGTATTAAGTATAATTTCAAAATGTAATGTTTAAGATGAGAAAGATCAGTTTAAAGCAAACTAAGTTCCCCAGCAGAGTAATTTCCCTTGTTCTGCTATCTACACCAAAGCGTTTGCAATAAATAAAACTTCCATGCTTAGCAAAAGAAGTTCCTGTTTGAACAAAAAATTATAATAATGACAGATCCTTTGTTGGGTCGAATATCAGATCAAAGTGCCAAGTTTAGAGAATACAAAAAATATAAATATAACAGTAAATGCATTATACTCAATACATAAAAACATGGATTTTTTTTTAAAGTGTATCACAAGTGAGTCTTGAAGGCCTTGCCTTTCTTGTTTGTTTTGTTTTTGTAATGTGAAGAGAGTGTAGAGTGTCCAGGTACCACTGTGTCTGGAATAAAAGGAAAGATATCCATTTAGATAGCCTCCCTTACTACAATAAAAGGAAAGATATCCATTTAGATACCCTCCTTTCCTACACAAGCCAAACATTAGGTCAACTTGCTTGTACAAAAATATCGTGATCGCTCTTCAATGACAAAGACTGGTTTGTATTGTTGTTGTTATTGTTTTTCAGTACATGTTGTATGTGAACACAACAGGAACTAGCCCACTGCCGGATCCATTACACACGTCACAACACGAGAGAGAGGCCCAGGCGTCTTTCTTTACACGGTGGCTCAGGGCCCACAAGGAAATGGGAGGAGGAGCTTTTGATCAGACCTGCAACTTCATCAGCCCGCAGACCCAGTTCACTGGCCCCTCAGCGAGCTTTCAACTGAAAACCCTCTTCGTCTGCAAGTCTCCAGACTCTACATCCTGACCTGCACAATGTGCAAGAAATTATGTGGGGAGACATACAGAACACTACAAGAACGCTTCAAGAGCATCTCAGGTCTATGCACCCCATGACAAGCCAGTCGGCCAGTACTTCAATAACCAGTACCGCAACCACTCCCCGCCAGGCCAGCAGCTGTTTGGTTCAACAGCTCCACTGGAATACACAGAGTCCACAATGACTGCCCGCTCGGGAACAACGACCCAAGCTGGGAACAGCAGGGAACGAAGGCACGAACCCCATGTCCCCACACCACCACCCACCCTACCTGTTTCTCTCTCCTAGTGAGTCCATCTGACACCCCCTCCCTCTCCTTTAATAAACTGTCCCTCTCGCCCCTCACTCTACACCCCCACCCCCTCCCTTAATAAACTGTCCCTCTCGCCCCTCACTCTACACCCCCCCCTCTCCTTTAATAAACTGTCCCTCTCACCCCTCACTCTACACCCCCCCCTCTCCTTTAATAAACTGTCCCTCTCGCCCCTCACTCTACACCCCCCTCTCCTTTAATAAACTGTCCCTCTCGCCCCTCACTCTACACCCCCCTCTCCTTTAATAAACTGTCCCTCTCACCCCTCACTCTACACCCCCCTCTCCTTTAATAAACTGTCCCTCTCCCCTCTCCCTACACCCCCCTCTCCTTTAATAAACTGTCCCTCTCACCCCTCACTCTACACCCCCCCTCTCCCTTAATAAACTGTCCCTCTCACCCCTCACTCTACACCCCCCCCCCCCTCACCTGCACTGTCACGTGACAAAAGGTTTGTCACTCTGAAGGTGCTCGTCCCATCATTGGAGAATCCTGCGTCACCATTTGATCCTTGTGCCTCTCTTTCTCTGTGTCTGTGTCTGTATGTGTATGTGTGGGTTTTGTGTCCGCGCGCGTTTGTGTGTGTACACGCGCGCGCGCGCGCGTGTGTGTGTGTGTGTGTGTGTGCCTCTGTGTGAGGGGGGAGGGGGTGGGGGGGAGTGTTCAAACGTACCCAGTTGAGCGTTGTCGTTCATTTCTGCCTGCAGTTTGCTGATCTCAGCCGGCGTCAGACCATCGCTGAACTCTGGAACATCCGACAGAACATCTCCCCCATCAGGATATAAACACGGCGTCAGCAACAAGCCTGGGTATTGGTTCACCTGGCTTCCTTCTGTCACATCTAAACTCTGTACAGCAGGTGAACCTTGTGTCACATCTAAACTCTGTACAGCAGGTGAACCTTGTGTCACATCTAAACTCTGTACAGCAGGTGAACCTTGTGTCACATCTAAACTCTGTACAACAGGTGAACCTTGTGTCACATCTAAACTCTGTACAGCAGGTGAACCTTGTGTCACATCTAAACTCTACACACCAGGTGAACCTTGTGTCACATCTAAACTCTATACACCAGGTGAACCTTGTGTCACATCTAAACTCTATACATCAGGTGAACCTTGTGTCACATCTAAACTCTGTACAGCAGGTGAACCTTGTGTCACATCTAAACTCTATACACCAGGTGAACCTTGTGTCACATCTAAACTCTGTACACCAGGTGAACCTTGTGTCACATCTAAACTCTGTACAGGTGAACCTTGTGTCACATCTAAACTCTGTACAGGTGAACCTTGTGTCACATCTAAACTCTGTACAGCAGGTGAACATTCTGTCACATCTAAACTCTGTACAGCAGGTGAACCTTGTGTCACATCTAAACTCTGTACAGCAGGTGAACCTTGTGTCACATCTAAACTCTGTACACCAGGTGAACATTCTGTCACATCTAAACTCTATACACCAGGTGAACCTTGTGTCACATCTAAACTCTGTACAGCAGGTGAACCTTGTGTCACATCTAAACTCTGTACAGCAGGTGAATCTTGTGTCACATCTAAACTCTGTACACCAGGTGAACCTTCTGTCACATCTAAACTCTGTACAGGTGAACCTTCTGTCACATCTAAACTCTGTACAGGTGAACCTTGTGTCACATCTAAACTCTGTACACCAGGTGAACCTTCTGTCACATCTAAACTCTATACACCAGGTGAACCTTCTGTCACATCTAAACTCTGTACAGGTGAACCTTGTGTCACATCTAAACTCTGTACACCAGGTGAACCTTGTGTCACATCTAAACTCTGTACACCAGGTGAACCTTCTGTCACATCTAAACTCTGTACAGCAGGTGAACCTTCTGTCACATCTAAACTCTATACACCAGGTGAACCTTGTGTCACATCTAAACTCTGTACAGCAGGTGAACCTTGTGTCACATCTAAACTCTGTACAGGTGAACCTTGTGTCACATCTAAACTCTGTACAGGTGAACCTTGTGTCACATCTAAACTCTATACAGGTGAACATTCTGTCACATCTAAACTCTGTACACCAGGTGAACATTCTGTCACATCTAAACTCTGTACAGCAGGTGAACCTTGTGTCACATCTAAACTCTGTACACCAGGTGAACCTTGTGTCACATCTAAACTCTGTACAGGTGAACCTTGTGTCACATCTAAACTCTGTACAGGTGAACCTTGTGTCACATCTAAACTCTGTACACCAGGTGAACCTTGTGTCACATCTAAACTCTATACACCAGGTGAACCTTGTGTCACATCTAAACTCTGTACACCAGGTGAACCTTGTGTCACATCTAAACTCTGTACAGGTGAACCTTGTGTCACATCTAAACTCTGTACAGGTGAACCTTGTGTCACATCTAAACTCTGTACAGGTGAACCTTGTGTCACATCTAAACTCTGTACACCAGGTGAACCTTGTGTCACATCTAAACTCTATGCACCAGGTGAACCTTCTGTCACATCTAAACTCTGTACAGCAGGTGAACCTTGTGTCACATCTAAACTCTATACAGGTGAACCTTGTGTCACATCTAAACTCTATACAGGTGAACCTTCTGTCACATCTAAACTCTGTACAGGTGAACCTTGTGTCACATCTAAACTCTGTACACCAGGTGAACATTCTGTCACATCTAAACTCTGTATAGCAGGTGAACCGTGTGTCACATCTAAACTCTGTACAGGTGAACCTTGTGTCACATCTAAACTCTGTACAGGTGAACCTTCTGTCACATCTAAACTCTGTACAGGTGAACCTTCTGTCACATCTAAACTCTGTACAGCAGGTGAACCTTGTGTCACATCTAAACTCTGTACAGCAGGTGAACCTTGTGTCACATCTAAACTCTGTACAGGTGAACCTTGTGTCACATCTAAACTCTGTACAGGTGAACCTTCTGTCACATCTAAACTCTGTACACCAGGTTTACCTTGTGTCACATCTAAACTCTGTACAGCAGGTGAACCTTGTGTCACATGTAAACTCTGTACAGGTGAACCTTGTGTCACATGTAAACTCTGTACACCAGGTGAACCTTGTGTCACATCTAAACTCTGTACAGCAGGTGAACCTTCTGTCACATCTAAACTCTGTACACCAGGTGAACCTTGTGTCACATCTAAACTCTGTACAGCAGGTGAACCTTCTGTCACATCTAAACTCTGTACACCAGGTGAACCTTGTGTCACATCTAAACTCTATACACCAGGTGAACCTTGTGTCACATCTAAACTCTGTACACCAGGTGAACCTTGTGTCACATCTAAACTCTGTACAGGTGAACCTTGTGTCACATCTAAACTCTGTACAGGTGAACCTTGTGTCACATCTAAACTCTGTACAGGTGAACCTTGTGTCACATCTAAACTCTGTACACCAGGTGAACCTTGTGTCACATCTAAACTCTATGCACCAGGTGAACCTTCTGTCACATCTAAACTCTGTACAGCAGGTGAACCTTGTGTCACATCTAAACTCTATACAGGTGAACCTTGTGTCACATCTAAACTCTGTACACCAGGTGAACCTTGTGTCACATCTAAACTCTATACAGGTGAACCTTCTGTCACATCTAAACTCTGTACAGGTGAACCTTGTGTCACATCTAAACTCTGTACACCAGGTGAACATTCTGTCACATCTAAACTCTGTATAGCAGGTGAACCGTGTGTCACATCTAAACTCTGTACAGGTGAACCTTGTGTCACATCTAAACTCTGTACAGGTGAACCTTCTGTCACATCTAAACTCTGTACAGGTGAACCTTCTGTCACATCTAAACTCTGTACAGCAGGTGAACCTTGTGTCACATCTAAACTCTGTACAGCAGGTGAACCTTGTGTCACATCTAAACTCTGTACAGGTGAACCTTCTGTCACATCTAAACTCTGTACAGGTGAACCTTCTGTCACATCTAAACTCTGTACACCAGGTTTACCTTGTGTCACATCTAAACTCTGTACAGCAGGTGAACCTTGTGTCACATCTAAACTCTGTACAGGTGAACCTTCTGTCACATCTAAACTCTATACACCAGGTTTACCTTGTGTCACATCTAAACTCTGTACAGGTGAACCTTGTGTCACATGTAAACTCTGTACACCAGGTGAACCTTGTGTCACATCTAAACTCTGTACAGCAGGTGAACCTTCTGTCACATCTAAACTCTGTACACCAGGTGAACCTTGTGTCACATCTAAACTCTGTACAGGTGAACCTTCTGTCACATCTAAACTCTGTACAGGTGAACCTTCTGTCACATCTAAACTCTATACACCAGGTGAACCTTCTGTCACATCTAAACTCTATACACCAGGTGAACCTTCTGTCACATCTAAACTCTGTACAGGTGAACCTTGTGTCACATCTAAACTCTATACACCAGGTGAACCTTCTGTCACATCTAAACTCTATACACCAGGTGAACCTTGTGTCACATCTAAACTCTGTACAGGTGAACCTTGTGTCACATCTAAACTCTGTACACCAGGTGAACCTTCTGTCACATCTAAACTCTGTACACCAGGTGAACATTCTGTCACATCTAAACTCTGTACAGGTGAACCTTGTGTCACATCTAAACTCTGTACACCAGGTGAACCTTCTGTCACATCTAAACTCTATACACCAGGTGAACCTTGTGTCACATCTAAACTCTGTACAGCAGGTGAACCTTGTGTCACATCTAAACTCTGTACACCAGGTGAACCTTGTGTCACATCTAAACTCTATACACCAGGTGAACCTTGTGTCACATCTAAACTCTGTACAGCAGGTGAACCTTGTGTCACATCTAAACTCTGTACACCAGGTGAACCTTGTGTCACATCTAAACTCTATACACCAGGTGAACCTTTCTGTCCACAAGTCACGCGACACAGTGACAACAACATAGTGATGAGTGTCCCTACACGCAACATGAACGGTGACAACAGCACAGTGACAACAGCACAGTGACAACAACAAGCACAGTGACAACAACAGCACAGTAACAACAAGCACAGTGAAAACAACAGCACAATGAAAACAACAGCACAGTGACAACAACGCAGTGACAACAACAGCACAGTGACAACAACAGCACAGTGACAACAGCACAGTGACAACAGCACAGTGACAATAACAGCACAGTGACAACACCAGCACAGTGACAGCAGCACGGTGACAACAACACAGTGACAACAGCACAGTGACAACAGCACAGTGACAGCAGCATAGTGACAACAGCACAGTGACAACAACGCAGTGACAACAACGCAGTGACAACAGCACAGTGACAACAGCACAGTGACAACAACAGCACAGTAACAACAAGGACAGTGAAAACAACAGCACAGTGAAAACAACAGCACAGTGACAACAGCACAGTGACAACAGCACAGTGACAGCAGCACAGTGACAACAGCACAGTGACAACAGGACAGTGACAACAACGCAGTGACAACAACGCAGTGACAACAGCACAGTGACAACAACAGCACAGTAACAACAAGCACAGTGAAAACAACAGCACAGTGAAAACAACAGCACAGTGACAACAACGCAGTGACAACAACAGCACAGTGACAACAACAGGACAGTGACAACAGCACAGTGACAACAGCACAGTGACAATAGAACAGTGACAATAACAGCACAGTGACAACACCAGCACAGTGACAGCAGCACGGTGACAACAGCACAGTGACAATAGAACAGTGACAATAACAGCACAGTGACAACACCAGCACAGTGACAGCAGCACGGTGACAACAGCACAGTGACAACAGGACAGTAACAAGCACAAGCACAGTGACAACAAGCACAGTGACAAGAGGACAGTGACAACAGGACAGTAACAAGCACAGTGACAACAGCACAGTGACAACAATCACAGTGACAACAGGACAGTGACAACAAGCACAGTGACAACAGCACTGTGACAACAGCACAGTAACAACAAGCACAGCGACAACAAGACAGTGACAACAACGCAGTGACAACAGCACAGTGACAACTACAGCACAGTGACAACAACAGCACAGTGACAACAGCACAGTGACAACAACAGCACAGTGACAACAACAACGCAGTGACAACAGCACAGTGACAACAACAGCACAGTGACAACAACACAGTGACAACAAGACAGTGACAACAACGCAGTGACAACAGCACAGTGACAACAACAGCACAGTGACAACAACAGCACAGTGACAACAGCACAGTGACAACTACAGCACAGTGACAACAACAGCACAGTGACAACAGCACAGTGACAACAACAGCACAGTGACAACAGCACATTGACAACAACAGCACAGTGACAACAACAACGCAGTGACAACAGCACAGTGACAACAACAGCACAGTGACAACAACACAGTGACAACAAGACAGTGACAACAGCACAGTGACAACAACAGCACAGTGACAACAGCACAGTGACAACAACAGCACAGTGACAACAGCATAATGGCAACAAGCACAGTGACAACAACAGCACAGTGACAACAACAAGCACACTGACAACAGCACACTGACAACAACAAGCACAGTGACAACAGAACAGTGACAACAACGCAGTGACAACAGCACAGCGACAACAGGACAGTGACATCAAGCGCAGTGACAACAGGACAGTGACAAGCACAAGCACATTGACAACAAGCACAGTGACAATAGGACAGTGACAAGCACAGTGACAACAAGCACAAGCACAGTGACAACATGCACAGTGACAACAAGCACAAGCACAGTGACAACAAGCACAGTGACAACAAGCACAAGCACAGTGACAACAATCACAATGACAACAAGCACAGTGACAGCAGTACAGTGACAACAAGGACAGTGACAACAAGCACAGTGACAGCAGTACAGTGACAACAAGGACAGTGACAACAAGCACAGTGACAACAGCACAGTGACAACAGGACAGTGACAAGCACAAGCACAGTGACAACAAGCACAGTGACAACAGGACAGTGACAACAAGCACAAGCACAGTGACAACAAGCACAGTGACAATAGGACAGTGACAACAAGCACAAGCACAGTGACAAGCACAGTGACAGCAGCACAGTGACAACAGGACAGTGACAACAGCACAGTGACAACAAGCACAGTGACAACATCACAGTGACAGCAACAGCGACAACAACAGTACAGGGACAACAACACAGTGACAACAACAGCACAGTGAAACAACAACAGCACATTGACAACAACAGCATAGCGACAACAACTGACCAAATATTAAACGTTGAATGGATTGGCCAATGATCTGTCAGAACTTCTCCTCTCCCCTCTGTTCCCCCTCCTCCACCACATTACCCACCACACTTCTAAATTTTTTTCTTCTTTTTTTCCTTCGTGTTTCTCCTCTATCAGGCCGATTACTCTGGTGATAATAAGTTTAATCTCGTGTTAATATTGATATTAGCATTATTTTACTATATTATGTATTGTTTGTTCATTTGTTTTATTTCATTATTTTATTAAATACATTTGATAATATGGTTCATCAGCCGTCATGATAAAACTGAAGTGCAACGTTGTGAGCACAGTATAAGCTTTAAGCTTGTTGATGCTCTTTTGTCATTCATTGCATTGTAATCATGTGTATTGTTGAATAATCAAAGATTATTTAAACCAACAACAACACAGTGACAACAAAACAGCGACAACAACAACACAGTGACAACAACACAGCGACAACAACAACACAGTGACAACAACACAGCGACAACAACAACACAGTGACAACAAAACAGCGACAACAACAACACAGTGACAACAACACAGCGACAACAACAACACAGCGACAACAACAACACAGTGACAACAAAACAGCGACAACAACAACACAGTGACAACAACACAGTGACAACAAAACAGCGACAACAACAACACAGTGACAACAACACAGCGACAACAACAACACAGCGACAACAACAACACAGTGACAACAAAACAGCGACAACAACAACACAGTGACAACAACACAGTGACAACAAAACAGCGACAACAACAACACAGTGACAACAACACAGCGACAACAACAACACAGTGACAACAAAACAGCGACAACAACAACACAGTGACAACAACACAGCGACAACAACAACACAGTGACAACAAAACAGCGACAACAACAACACAGTGACAACAACACAGCGACAACAACAACACAGCGACAACAACAACACAGTGACAACAAAACAGCGACAACAACAACACAGTGACAACAACAACACAGTGACAACAACACAGCGACAACAACAACACAGTGACAACAACACAGCGACAAAAACAACACAGTGACAACAACACAGTGAAACAACAACAGCACAGTGACAACAACATCACCGTGACAACAACAGCACCACAGTGACAACAGCACAGTGACAACAGCACAGTGAAACAACATCACAGTGAAACAACAACATCACAGTGACAACAACAACACAGTGAAACAACATCACAGTGAAACAACAACATCACAGTGACAACAACATCACAGTGACAACAACAGCACAGTGACAACATCACAGTGAAACAACAACAGCACAGTGACAACAACATCACAGTGACAACATCACAGTGAAACAACAACATCACAGTGAAACAACAACACAGTGACAACAACAACATCACAGTGAAACAACAACATCACAGTGAAACAACAACACAGTGAAACAACAACATCACAGTGAAACAACACAGTGAAACAACAACATCACAGTGAAACAACAACACAGTGACAACAACATCACAGAGAAACAACATCACAGTGAAACAACAACAACACAGTGACAACAACATCACAGTGAAACAACAACACAGTGACAACAACATCACAGAGAAACAACATCACAGTGAAACAACAACAACACAGTGACAACAACATCACAGTGAAACAACAACACAGTGAAACAACAACATCACAGTGAAACAACAACAACACAGTGAAACAACATCACAGTGAAACAACAACACAGTGAAACAACATCACAGTGAAACAACAACACAGTGAAACAACATCACAGTGAAACAACAACATCACAGTGAAACAACAACACAGTGAAACAACATCACAGTGAAACAACATCACAGTGAAACAACAACATCACAGTGAAACAACATCACAGTGACAACATCACAGTGAAACAACAACATCACAGTGAAACAACAACATCACAGTGAAACAACATCACAGTGAAACAACAACATCACAGTGAAACAACATCACAGTGAAACAACATCACAGTGAAACAACAACATCACAGTGAAACAACATCACAGTGAAACAACAACACAGTGACAACAACATCACAGTGAAACAACAACATCACAGTGAAACAACAACACAGTGAAACAACAACACAGTGACAACAACATCACAGTGAAACAACAACATCACAGTGAAACAACAACACAGTGACAACAACATCACAGTGAAACAACAACATCACAGTGAAACAACAACACAGTGAAACAACAACACAGTGACAACAACAACATCACAGTGAAACAACACAGTGAAACAACAACATCACAGTGAAACAACACAGTGAAACAACAACATCACAGTGAAACAACATCACAGTGAAACAACAACATCACAGTGAAACATCACAGTGAAACAACATCACAGTGAAACAACAACATCACAGTGAAACAACATCACAGTGAAACAACAACACAGTGACAACATCACAGTGAAACAACAACATCACAGTGAAACAACATCACAGTGAAACAACAACACAGTGACAACAACAACATCACAGTGAAACAACAACATCACAGTGAAACAACAACAGTGAAACAACAACATCACAGTGACAACAACAGCACAGCGACAACAACACAGTGACAACAGCACAGTGAAACAACAGCACAGTGACAACAACAGCACAGTGAAACAACAGCACAGTGACAACAGCACAGTGACAAGGTCTTACGCTGTCTCCAGGACCGAGCAGCCACACTCTCGTCGAACTTGCAGGAGCTGAGGGAGTACCGGCGGATGGAACCGGTGTCTGCGGTGGCCAGCCACATTTTGCCCCCCACCTCAAAACTGACCACGGCGCCAGGTTGGTAGAAGCTCTGCACTGTCCGGTTCTCCAGCTTGATGGCTGACCAACACACACCGCGGACAGTTGTGAGTGAGAGAGGAGGGGAGGGGGGAGGGTTGGAGGCGAAAGCAAAGAAGAGAGCGAGATGGTCTGTTCACCTCTCTCTCTGTCTCTCTCTGGGCCTCTGTGTATGTCTCTCTCTCTCTTCCCCATCTCTCTCTATTCATTTTATATGTATGTCTGTCTTTCTGTCTCTGTCTCTGTCTGTCTGTATCTCTGTCTCTCTCTCTCTTCCCCCTCTCTGTCTCCCCCCACCCCACCCCCGTGACCTTTCACATAGTTGAAAGAGAAGACGAAAAAACTGGGTCAACATAAGGTCAATGTTCACACGTTCACACTGGGTCATGATGTGACATCATGCGCTTCACCCACCGACTGAAAGACACAGCGACCCAGAGAGACAGACAGACTGGTGGACAGAGAGACAGAGATGTGAAGGGAGAGAGGAAGAGAGGGGATAGACAGACGGACAGACAGACTGGTGGACAGAGAGACAGAGATGTGAAGGGAGAGAGTTGAAAGGAAGAGAGGGGATAGACAGACGGACAGACAGACTGGTGGACAGAGAGACAGAGATGTGAAGGGAGAGAGTTGAGAGGAAGAGAGGGGATAGACAGACGGACAGACAGACTGGTGGACAGAGAGACAGAGATGTGAAGGGAGAGAGTTGAGAGGAAGAGAGGGGATAGACAGACGGACAGACAGACTGGTGGACAGAGAGACAGAGATATGAAGAGAGAGAGGAAGAGAGGGGATAGACAGACGGACAGACAGACTGGTGGACAGAGAGACAGAGATATGAAGAGAGAGAGTTGAGAGGAAGAGAGGGGATAGACAGACTGACAGACAGACTGGTGGACAGAGAGACAGAGATGTGAAGAGAGAGAGTTGAGAGGAAGAGAGGGGATAGACAGACTGACAGACAGACTGGTGGACAGAGAGACAGAGATGTGAAGAGAGAGAGTTGAGAGGAAGAGATGGGATAGACAGACGGACAGACAGACTGGTGGACAGAGAGACAGAGATGTGAAGAGAGAGAGTTGAGAGGAAGAGAGGGGATAGACAGACGGACAGACAGACTGGTGGACAGAGAGACAGAGATGTGAAGGGAGAGAGTTGAGAGGAAGAGAGGGGGCGGAAGGCGGGAGGGGGGCTGGAGGTGGGGGGGGGGGCTAGACTGAGAGACTGGTGGACAGACAGACTGGTGGACAGACAGACTGGTGGACAGACGGACAGAAAGGAGAGAGAGCGGGGAGAGGGAGGAGAGGGGAGGGGCACTGACCGTTGTCCTCATAAGCGGCGTCCATGCCAAGGGTGGCCCAGTCCTTCCTGCCCAGGTCATAGTAGGAGATCTCCCCCAGGGGATCCGTCAGGTCCAACTTGCCGATCCCATTGTTCTCCTGACACACAGGGGGGGGGGGGGGGGGGGGGATAGTGGTGGTGATGGTGGTGGTGGTTCTGATGGAGATGGTGGTGGTGATTATGGTGGTGGTGGTGGTGGTGATGGTGGTGGTGATGGTGGTTATGGTGGTGATGGTGGTGGTGATGGTGGTGGTGGTGGTTATGGTGATGGTGGTAGGTGTGGTGGTGGTGATGGCGGTGGTGGTGGTCGTCGTCGTTGTGGTGGTGATGGTGGTGGTGACGATGATGATGATGATGATGGTGGTGGTGGTGGTGACGATGATGATGATGATGATGATTGTGGTGGTGGTGGTGGTGACGATATGATGATAGTGGTGGTGGTTGTGGTGATGGTGGTTGTAATGGTGGTGGTTATGGTGGTTGTGGTTTTGATGGAGATGATAATGATAGTGAAGATGATGATGATGACAATGATGGTTATGATGATATTGGCGGTGGTAGTGAAGATGACAATGATGATGATGATCACAGCGACAGCCACTATCAGGATGACAATATCAGAGACAGCAATAGCAGTTGTTGCAGCACCAGTGGCAGCAGTAGTCAATACAGTTGCATAAACAAACAACAGTTTACAGTAAAATGTCCATGGTACCAAGGTGGTGGTGGTGGTGGTGATACTGCTATTGCTACTGCTGCTACAACAACAACAACAACTACTACTACTACTACTGCTGCTGCTGCTGCTGCTACAGTACACATTGTTTGTAACTCAGCTGTCTAAGGAAGACATATCAGACGTTTGCTGCAAATAGCAGCAGCAGCAATAGAAGAAGTAGCCCGCCCAGAAGCAGAAGGAGGAGGAGAAGACAGTGTAGGAGGAGAGGGGGGGGGGGTGTTGACTGACGGTGAAGAGGATGTAGGCCATGTCGTTGTGATCGACGTGCACCCGTTTGGGCTCCAGGTCTTGGACCCGGTCCGACACGACCAGGGACCCCGTGTCACACACCTGGAACACCTGCCGCAGCTTGGCGGCCGCCACCTTGCTCTCCCTGTAACACAGGTAACAATCCAGGTAACAACCCTCCACCTTGCTCTTCCTGTAACACAGGTAACAACCCAGGTAACAACCCCCGCTAACTTATTCTCCTTGTAATCGCATGTAACACGCAGGTAACAACAGATAACACCCCCTGCCACCTTGCTGTCTTTGTTACACATAGTTACTACACGGGTAACACACATGTAACAACACATGTTACATTATGATGACGGTGACCAAATTTGGCACCATAATCAGCTCTCTTCCCTGTAACACACAGGTCACAACTCCCGCGCACTCCTTCAGACTCCCTCCCTCTCCCTCCCTAACCTGAAATCTCCCTATCTCCCTCCCTAACCTGAAATCTCCCTATCTCCCTCCCTAACTCCCCCCTCACACTCCCCCCTCCTCTCTCTCCCCCCCCCCCCATCCCCTCCCTTTCCCCCCACCGCCCCTTCCCGCCCCCCCTCCCCCCTGAGGCCCGACACCTACACAACAGGGACCAGCTTCCTGTCCACAGTGACGCCGAAGCTGGGGATGAGGACCTCCACGTCAGCAGGGGGGTCCTCGAACTGCCCGTTGATCTCGTGGGGCTGGCCTTCCGACACCACCACCAGCTGGCTGCAGTACTGGTCAAAGGCCAGAGACCGGGGGTCGTAGCTGTTCACTGACACACACACACACACACACACACACACACACACACACACACACACACAAGTGACTGACAAGTGACTTGATAAATAATAAGCCTACCCCCCCTTCCCCCTACACTGATGACTAGATAAGTGATAAACATACCTCCCACAACCGAAAAACTGATGACTAGATAAGTGATAAACATACCTCTCCCCCAAAATTGATGACTAGATAAGTGATAAACATACCTCCCCCAAAAAAACTGATGACTAAAGTGATGAACATACCTCCCCCAAAAAAACTGATGACTAGATAAGTGATAAACATACCTCCCACCCCAAAAACTGATGACTAGATAAGTGATAAACATACCTCCCACCCCAAAAACTGATGACTAGATAAGTGATAAACATACCTCCCCCCAAAAAAAACTGATGACTAGATAAGTGATAAACATACCTCCCCCCCAACACTGATGACTAGATAAGTGATAAACATACTTCCCACCCCCCAAAACTGATGACTAGATAAGTGATAAACATACCTCCCACCCCCCAAAATTGATGACTACATAAGTGATAAACATACCTCCCACCCCCAACACTGATGACTAGATAAGTGATAAACATACCTCCCCCCCAAAAAAAAACTGATGACTAGATAAGTAATAAACATACCTCCCCCGAAAAAAAAACTGATGACTAGATAAGTGATAAACATACCTGATAAACATACCTTCCACCCCCAAAAACTGATGACTACATAAGTGATAAACATACCTCCCACCCCCAAATCTAATGACTAGATAAGTGATAAACATACCTCCCCCCAAAAAAAAACTGATGACTAGATAAGTGATCAGACTTACCATGCCTCCCACAGTGTTGATAAGTGATCAGACTTACCATATCCTCCACACTGTTGATAAGAGATCAGACTTACCATGCCTCCAACAGTGTTGATAAGTGGTCAGACTTGCCATGCCTCCCACAGTGTTGATAAGTGATTAGACTTACCATGCCTCCCACAGTGTTGATAAGTGATTAGACTTACCATGCCTCCCACACTGTTGATAAGTGATCAGACTTACCATATCCTCCACACTGTTGATAAGTGATCAGACTTACCATGTCTTCCACACTGTTGATAAGTGATCAGACTTACCATGCCTCCCACACTGTTGATAAGTGATCAGACTTACCATGCCTCCCACACTGTTGATAAGTGATCAGACTTACCATGTCCCCACAGTGTAGATAAGAGATCAGACTTACCATGCCTCCCACAGTGTAGATAAGAGATCAGACTTACCATGCCTCCCACAGTGTTGATAAGAGATCAGACTTACCATGCCTCCCACACTGTTGATAAGTGATCAGACTTACCATGTCCTCCACACTGTTGATAAGTGATCAGACTTACCATATCCTCCACACTGTTGATAAGTGATCAGACTTACCATGCCCTCCAGAGTGTTGATAAGTGATCAGACTTACCATGCCTCCCACACTGTTGATAAGAGATCAGACTTACCATGCCTCCCACACTGTTGATAAGTGATCAGACTTACCATGCCTCCCACACTGTTGATAAGTGGTCAGACTTGCCATGCCTCCCACAGTGTTGATAAGTGATCAGACTTACCATATCCTCCACACTGTTGATAAGTGATCAGACTTACCATGCCTCCCACACTGTTGATAAGAGATCAGACTTACCATGCCTCCCACACTGTTGATAAGTGGTCAGACTTACTATGCCTCCCACAGTGTTGATAAGAGATCAGACTTACCATGCCTCCCACACTGTTGATAAGTGGTCAGACTTACCATGCCCTCCACAGTGTTGATAAGAGATCAGACTTACCATGCCTCCCACACTGTTGATAAGTGGTCAGACTTACCATGTCCTCCACACTGTTGATAAGTGGTCAGACTTGCCATGCCTCCCACAGTGTTGATAAGTGATCAGACTTACCATATCCTCCACACTGTTGATAAGTGATCAGACTTACCATGCCCTCCAGAGTGTTGATAAGTGATCAGACTTACCATGCCTCCCACACTGTTGATAAGAGATCAGACTTACCATGCCTCCCACACTGTTGATAAGTGATCAGACTTACCATGCCTCCCACACTGTTGATAAGTGGTCAGACTTGCCATGCCTCCCACAGTGTTGATAAGTGATCAGACTTACCATATCCTCCACACTGTTGATAAGTGATCAGACTTACCATGCCTCCCACACTGTTGATAAGAGATCAGACTTACCATGCCTCCCACACTGTTGATAAGTGGTCAGACTTACTATGCCTCCCACAGTGTTGATAAGAGATCAGACTTACCATGCCTCCCACACTGTTGATAAGTGGTCAGACTTACCATGCCCTCCACAGTGTTGATAAGAGATCAGACTTACCATGCCTCCCACACTGTTGATAAGTGGTCAGACTTACCATGTCCTCCACACTGTTGATAAGTGGTCAGACTTGCCATGCCTCCCACAGTGTTGATAAGTGATCAGACTTACCATGTCCTCCACACTGTTGATAAGTGATCAGACTTACCATGTCCTCCACACTGTTGATAGGTGATCAGACTTACCATGCCCTCCACAGTGTTGATAAGTGATCAGACTTACCATGCCCTCCACAGTGTTGATAAGTGATCAGACTTACCATATCCTCCACACTGTTGATAAGTGATCAGACTTACCATGCCCTCCACAGTGTTGATAAGTGATCAGACTTACCATGTCCTCCACACTGTTGATAGGTGATCAGACTTACCATGCCTCCCACACTGTTGATAAGTGATCAGACTTACCATGTCCTCCACACTGTTGATAAGAGATCAGACTTACCATGCCTCCCACACTGTTGATAAGTGATCAGACTTACCATGTCCTCCACACTGTTGATAAGTGATCAGACTTACCATGCCTCCCACACTGTTGATAAGTGATCAGACTTACCATGTCCTCCACACTGTTGATAAGTGATCAGACTTACCATATCCTCCACACTGTTGATAAGAGATCAGACTTACCATGCCTCCCACACTGTTGATAAGTGATCAGACTTACCATGCCTCCCACAGTGTTGATAAGTGGTCAGACTTACCATGCCTCCCACAGTGTTGATAAGTGGTCAGACTTACCATGCCCTCCACAGTGTTGATAAGAGATCAGACTTACCATGCCTCCCACACTGTTGATAAGTGGTCAGACTTACCATGCCCTCCACAGTGTTGATAAGAGATCAGACTTACCATGCCTCCCACACTGTTGATAAGTGGTCAGACTTGCCATGCCTCCCACAGTGTTGATAAGTGATCAGACTTACCATATCCTCCACACTGTTGATAAGTGATCAGACTTACCATGCCCTCCACAGTGTTGATAAGTGATCAGACTTACCATGCCCTCCACAGTGTTGATAAGTGATCAGACTTACCATGCCTCCCACACTGTTGATAAGTGATCAGACTTACCATGTCCTCCACACTGTTGATAAGTGATCAGACTTACCATGTCCTCCACACTGTTGATAAGTGATCAGACTTACCATGCCTCCCACACTGTTGATAAGTGATCAGACTTACCATATCCTCCACACTGTTGATAAGTGATCAGACTTACCATGCCCTCCACACTGTTGATAAGTGATCAGACTTACCATGTCCCCACAGTGTTGATAAGAGATCAGACTTACCATGTCCTCCACACTGTTGATAAGTGATCAGACTTACCATGTCCTCCACACTGTTGATAAGAGATCAGACCTACCATGCCCTCCACAGTGTTGATAAGAGATCAGACTTACCATGCCTCCCACAGTGTTGATAAGTGATCAGACTTACCATGCCTCCCACAGTGTTGATAAGAGATCAGACTTACCATGTCTCCCACAGTGTTGATAAGTGGTCAGACTTACCATGCCTCCCGCAGTGTTGATAAGTGATCAGACTTACCATATCCTCCACACTGTTGATAAGAGATCAGACTTACCATGCCTCCCACACTGTTGATAAGTGATCAGACTTACCATGTCCTCCACACTGTTGATAAGAGATCAGACTTACCATGCCTCCCACACTGTTGATAAGTGATCAGACTTACCATATCCTCCACACTGTTGATAAGTGATCAGACTTACCATGTCCTCCACACTGTTGATAAGTGATCAGACTTACCATGCTTCCCACACTGTTGATAAGTGATCAGACTTACCATGCCTCCCACAGTGTTGATAAGTGATCAGACTTACCATGCCTCCCACAGCGTTGATAAGAGATCAGACTTACCATGTCCCCACAGTGTTGATAAGAGATCAGACTTACCATGCCTCCCACAGTGTTGATAAGAGATCAGACTTACCATGCCTCCCACAGTGTTGATAAGAGATCAGACTTACCATGCCCTCCACACTGTTGATAAGTGATCAGACTTACCATGTCCCCACAGTGTTGATAAGAGATCAGACTTACCATGTCCTCCACACTGTTGATAAGTGATCAGACTTACCATGTCCTCCACACTGTTGATAGGTGATCAGACTTACCATGCCCCCCACACTGTTGATAAGAGATCAGACTTACCATGCCTCCCACAGTTTTGATAAGTGATCAGACTTACCATGCCTCCCACAGTGTTGATAAGAGATCAGACTTACCATGCCCTCCACACTGTTGATAAGCGATCAGACTTACCATGCCCCCCACACTGTTGATAAGTGATCAGACTTACCATGCCTCCCACAGTGTTGATAAGAGATCAGACTTACCATGTCCTCCATACTGTTGATAAGTGATCAGACTTACCATGTCCCCACAGTGTTGATAAGAGATCAGACTTACCATGCCTCCCACAGTGTTGATAAGAGACCAGACTTACCATGCCCTCCACACTGTTGATAAGTGATCAGACTTACCATGCCCCCCACACTGTTGATAAGTGAT
>NC_134897.1:46671461-46676461 GCF_041734735.1 Babylonia areolata
TCTACAAGTTTTGCTACCTGGGCAGCACCCTATGCAGCAACGGAACCCTTGATGCAGAAGTGACGCTGCCCATCGCCTAGACCAGCTCCGCCTTTGGCAGACTCAGCAACAGGCTATGGAACAACAAAGGCATCAGGCTCAGCACCAAGATGAAAACTTACAGAGCTGTTGTGTTGACCACCTCGTTGTACTGCTGTGAAACATAGACGACGTATCGCCGTCACATTCAACAACTTGAGCATTTTCACCAGAGATGCCTACGAAAGCTCCTCGGCATAAAGTGGCAAGACAGGGTCTCCAACCTCCAGGTCCTAGAGAGAAGCGGCCTGCCCAGCATCGAAAGCCTGCTGATCCAGTGCCAACTACACTGGACAGGACACGTTGTCCGCATGACAGACAGCAGGATCCCGAAGATGCTCTTATATGGCCAGCTGGAGGAAGGCTACCGCGAACTTGGAAGACCCTGCAAGCGCTTCAAGGACACCTTGAAGACAAACCTCAAAGCCTGTGACATAGACATCGCTTCCTGGGAAACTGATGCCCTTGACCGCTCTCGCTGGAGGATGCTGTGCTCTAATGGCATAAAGACGTTTGAAAACAAGAGAACGCTGGACATTAAGGAGAAGCGTGAGCGAAGGAAGCAGGGCTCAACTTCTGGAGACATTTTTCCTTGCAACACCTGTGGGAAGTGCTGTGCATCCACTATTGGCCTCTTCTCCCATATGAGGACACACACCGACAGATAAACCTGCCTGCCTACTCATTCGTCGGTCTGACGGGAGACTCCATCAAGTACTATCTGGGTAACCTCCCTTGCCTGGTTGTCTTCCTTCTTGCAGACGACAAGCCTGCCACACGAGTTCAGTCACGCTGAACGAAAACAGACCTGCTCTGACTCACGAGTTCAGTCACGCTGAACGAAAACACCTGCTCTGAATCACGAGTTCAGTCATGCTGAACGAAAACACCTGCTCTGACTCACGAGTTCAGTCACGCTGAACGAAAACACCTGCTCTGACTCACGAGTTCAGTCACGCTGAACGAAAACAGACCTGCTCTGACTCACGAGTTCAGTCATGCTGAACGAAAACAGACCTGCTCTGACTCAAAAGGGAGGACCACCCGTCTTCCCTGCAAAGTACGCTGCACGAATTACTGCAAGACTTGTTCGTCTTCTCGTCCAGCCCAGAGAAGGGTGCTATGGTGTCGTCATGCAATGTTTTTGGGTGTTCCGGTCAGAACCACTTCGCTGTCAACACAAAACATGTCAATGACAGAGTGTGTCGGCAGAAATGTCTATCACTGTGCCTCCAGAACAGGGAAAGTGCGGCGTGTACACACACAAGTTCATTCACAAAAGGTAAGGTAAGTGAAAATGGAACTGCTGTTTTCTGTTGTGTGTGTGTTTCTCTCGAACCTACCACGTGTGTTTGGGGAAATATGTCAGTCAGCTCTCTCTCCCTCTCTCCCTCTCTCTCTCTGTCTTGTTCTTTGTATTCTCCTCTCTCATCACCTGTTGTAGAGGGCAGGGGTTGGGGGCTACCTGCTACCGGGGATCACTTACCACTGATGCTACCGGGGTCACTTACCACTGATGCTACCGGGGGTCACTTACCACTGATGCTACCGGGAGTCACCTATCACTGACGTCATGGGGAGTCACTATACGGGGTGACACCACTGATGCTGTCGGGGTGATTATGGGGTGACTCACCACTGATGATGTCGGGGTGATTATGGGGTGACTCACCACTGATGCTGTCGGGGTGACTGTGGGGTGACTCACCACTGATGCTGTCGGGGTGACTGTGGGGTGACTCACCACTGATGATGTCGGGGTGACTGTGGGGTGACTCACCACTGATGATGTCGGGGTGACTGTGGGGTGACTCACCACTGATGATGTCGGGGTGACTGTGGGGTGACTCACCACTGATGATGTCGGGGTGACTATGGGGGTGACAATGGGTGTGACTATGGGGGTGACTCACCACTGATGCTGTCGGGGTGACAATGGGTGTGACTATGGGGGTGACTCGCCACTGATGATGTCGGGGTGACTATGGGGGTGACTATGGGGGTGACTCGCCACTGATGATGTCGGGGTGACTATGGGGGTGTCTATGGGGGTGACTCGCCACTGATGATGTCGGAATGACTATGGGTGTGACTATGGAGGTGACTCACCACTGATGCTGTCGGGGTGACAATGGGTGTGACTATGGGGGTGACTCGCCACTGATGATGTCGGGGTGACTATGGGGGTGTCTATGGGGGTGACTCGCCACTGATGATGTCGGAGTGACTATGGGGGTGACTATGGGGGTGACTCGCCACTGATGATGTCGGGGTGACTATGGGGGTGACTATGGGGGTGACTATGGGGGTGACTATGGGGGTGTCTATGGGGGTGACTCGCCACTGATGATGTCGGAGTGACTATGGGGGTGACTATGGGGGTGACTCGCCACTGATGATGTCGGGGTGACTATGGGGGTGACTATGGAGGTGTCTCGCCACTGATGATGTCGGGGTGACTATGGGGGTGACTATGGGAGTGACTATGGGGGTGAATCGCCACTGATGATGTCGGGGTGACTATGGGGGTGACTATGGAGGTGACTCGCCACTGATGATGTCGGGGTGACTATGGAGGTGTCTCGCCACTGATGATGTCGGGGTGACTATGGGGGTGACTATGGGGGTGACTATGGAGGTGTCTCGCCACTGATGATGTCGGGGTGACTATGGGGGTGACTATGGGGGTGACTCGCCACTGATGATGTCGGAGTGACTATGGGGGTGACTATGGGGGTGACTCGCCACTGATGATGTCGGGGTGACTATGGGGGTGACTATGGGGGTGACTATGGGGGTGTCTATGGGGGTGACTCGCCACTGATGATGTCGGAGTGACTATGGGGGTGACTATGGGGGTGACTCGCCACTGATGATGTCGGGGTGACTATGGGGGTGACTATGGGGGTGACTCGCCACTGATGATGTCGGGGTGACTATGGGGGTGACTATGGGGGTGACTCGCCACTGATGATGTCGGGGTGACTATGGGGGTGACTATGGAGGTGTCTCGCCACTGATGATGTCGGGGTGACTATGGGGGTGACTATGGGGGTGACTCGCCACTGATGATGTCGGGGTGACTATGGGGGTGACTATGGGGGTGACTCGCCACTGATGATGTCGGGGTGACTATGGGGGTGACTATGGAGGTGACTCGCCACTGATGATGTCGGGGTGACTATGGGGGTGACTATGGGGGTGACTCGCCACTGATGATGTCGGGGTGACTATGGGGGTGACTATGGGGGTGACTATGGAGGTGACTCGCCACTGATGATGTCGGGGTGACTATGGAGGTGTCTCGCCACTGATGATGTCGGGGTGACTATGGGGGTGACTATGGGGGTGACAGGTGTCTCGCCACCGATGATGTCGGGGTGACTATGGGGGTGACTATGGGGGTGACTCGCCACTGATGATGTCGGGGTGACTATGGGGGTGACTATGGGGGTGACTCGCCACTGATGATGTCGGGGTGACTATGGGGGTGACTATGGGGGTGACTCACCACTGATGCTGTCGGGGTCACTGTGTGAGTCACTGTGGGGTTACTAAGTGGGTCACTGTGGGATGACTCACCACTGATGCTGTCAGGCAGGCCATACTCCAGGTAGTCGAAGACCTTGGTGGTCAGCAGCTGGGGGTTACTGGTGTCAGTCAGGTCCACGACGTGCAGCACGTCCGCCGTGTACCCTGCACACACACACACACACACACACACACACACATACACACAACCACACACACACACACACACACACACACAAACACATACACACAAACACAAACACACACACACACACACACACACACACACACACACACACACACACACACACACACACACACACACAAACACACACACACACACACACAACACACACACACACACACACACACACACACACACACACACACACACACACACACACACACACACACACACACACACACACACACACACAAACACACACACACACACACACACACAAACACACACACCGCGTAAATATCTGTTGATTTATTTGTAGCATTGAAAAAGACTTCTTGACCATACTATAGTTTGGATCGAATAAGTGATGATGATAAATGTTTCTATATTGTTGTAACTTGTCCCCAGTACTTTTTACTGATAACTTCGAGTACGTTTAAACATTTTCTTGCTTTTGTTATTATATATTCATGGACATTCCAGGTTATTTTTGAAGTAAGCATTAAGCCTAAAAAAAAGTATCATATCTCTGTACTGAATTGGCTTATTTTCAATTTTGAACGTTGGTAACTCTTCTGGATTATTACCATTGTTAAAAAGCATAATGTGAGGTTTTTTTCTGCTGATAATGTGAGACCATTGTCGAAAATATACCTATTCAGTTTATCTATTTCTTTTTGGTATGTTTTCTTAATATGGTTTAATGCCCTTTTTGATGCATTTCCTTTCATAGTTACATTCATCCACATGCATATATCATCTGCGTATTGTACTAGGATCACGTATTTTGATAAATGTTGGGGTAAGTCGTTCAGCAAGATATTGAATAGAACAGGGGCAATAACAGAACCTTGGGGTAATCCGATGTGAAGAGTGTTAGGATTTGAGTACGTATTTCCGGCTCGTACTTGTATACTTCTTTTAGTCAGGAAAACTTTGATATGATTATAGAGACGCCCTGAAAAGCCAACAGATTTCAGCTGAAAGAGTAACTTTTCATGCCAAACTTGATCAAAGGCTTTCTTTATATCAAAGAAAGTTGCAAGAACGTTTTTCTTCTAGCGAATTATTGTTTTACATGAGTTGTAAGTTTAAACAATTTATCAATTGCAGATCTACCTCTCTGAAAGCCCGCTTGATTAATTGGGATAATTCTATTTCTATGGCAATAGTACATCAGTCTTCTCAAAATAATTCTTTCCATCAG